>NW_016213815.1:0-1757 GCF_001687245.7 Rhagoletis zephyria | reverse complement strand
AGTCTCTAAGGATTTACTTCCAAATTGTTTCCGGACTTAGAACAAAGTCTAACACTGTATTTAATTTAAGTGCTCACTTGGACTATGACATCTATGTTCTTATTGAGAGTTGGCTAAATGCCGAATTTAGCGAAAATGAATATTTTGATTCCAATCTCTTTAATGTTTACCGGAAAGACCGAGATTCCCAGAAAACAGGCCTGCAAGGGGAGGCGGCGTTTTAATAGCTATTCAGCNAACAGATTCCGTTTCCAATAGAATTCTTTCCAAGTCTCTAAGGATTTACTTCCAAAATGTTTCCGGACTTAGAACAAAGTCCAACACTATATTTAATTTGAGTGCTCACTTGGACTATGACATCTATGTTCTTATTGAGACTTGGCTAAATGCCGAATTTAGCGAAAATGAATATTTTGATTCCAATCTCTTTAATGTTTACCGGAAAGACCGAGATTCCCAGAAAACAGGCCTGCAAGGGGAGGCGGCGTTTTAATAGCTATTCAGCGTCGGTACCGATCAGCGTAAGTTAATTTAAATAACGAGGATTCACTTCTGGATCAGCTTTGCGTCTTGGTACATGGTAGCTCCAATCTTTACGTATGTGCTTCCTACATTCCACCGGCCAGTCCAGATAATTTGTACAAAGCGCATGTTGACAACGTAACGGCTCTCGTCGATAATAATTGTGGTTGCAACTTCTGTATACTTGGTGATTTTAACTTGCCTAATATTGATTGGTCATATGTAGACAATAAATTTGCCTTAACTGCAAGAAACATTAACAGCTTTACGGAGTCCTATTTAGTAGATAACTTTTTAAGTTCTGATCTTATACAAATTAATAACTATGTAAATAAGCTTTCTAGAATTCTAGATCTAGTTTTCATAAACGACAATATGAACTTCTCACTTAGTGAATGTCTCGATCTAATATCGTATACTAGTAACCATCACGTACCGCTTGTTATTCGCTTAGAATTCTACAGCTATAGAAAACTAAGTTCCGACAAACTTTCTAAAAATTTTTGCTTTAAACGTTGTAATTTTAGTGTTGTTAACAATGAAATTTCGATTTTGCGGGCGATAATCTCTCAACTTGCTTTGATACTTTTAAAATGAAGATGCACAAGATTTTTTGTAAGAATGTACCATGTACTAGTAGTAAATGCTATAAAATTCCTTGGTGTACGAAAAAATTAAAAAAGCTTAAGAATTTGAGGAACAAATTTAAAAAAAAATTTTACTATTTAATGCCGAAGCTCATAGGAATAAATATCTACACTTCTCTAAAAAATTTAAGTCTCTAAGTAAAGTTCTACATGGTAATTACGTGCGTAGATTTGAGGACGAAATTAAAACGAACCCAAAGGCATTCTGGCGTTACGTAAAATCCAAAAAGTCCTGCTCTGGCATTCCTTCGGAGGTGTTCTACAATGGAAACTACGCTTCCTCTACCAAAGAGGCTGCTGACCTTTTTGCGGACTTTTTCAGTTCTAATTTTGAACGGGTGTCAGAATCAACTGCACACGATAGAGGGAACTCTACTTCCTCTGTTAATTTTGGTTCTCTCTCTCTAACTATCGATGATGTTTGGGATGGTATCCAGCACATCAAAAGCTCATGGCAAGTAGATGTTGATGGTTTCTCATCTTTTTTTTTCAAAAACTGTTCAGCACTTGCCTATCCACTTATGTTAATGTTTAATAATTCGTTAGAATGTGGACAATTCATAGATGCTTGGAAAGTTACTTCTATCA
>NW_016213814.1:0-1757 GCF_001687245.7 Rhagoletis zephyria | reverse complement strand
ACCAAAGATAGTCCAAAAATTTAAAGCAATGTAATGTAAAACAGATGAAGGGTACTAAAGGTGGTCCGAATGCAACGCATATTCGAATCGCTGCTGGCGCAAGTCTTATTTTTGTTTTTTTTTTGTTTTTTTCCAAAATTGGTTGCAGTGTAATGCAGAAGCGGACAATAGGTCCAAGCCTAGGACATTCAATGCTAAATAGTAATAGAATTTTATATGTTCTTCGACCAAACTTTGAACTGNGTGTGTGTGATATGCTACACAATGCTTGCTCCGAAGGACAAGAACTCTGCTGACTGACTGACCAATTAATGGGTTGTTGTAAATCGCCTACTCAAACGAGACGCTTTAATAGAGCCTTTAATTTCAGAAATGTGAAAGAGTCTACGACAATTTCCTTGCGCAAATTAAATTACATTGAGTTATTCTAATTAAAGAAAACATACCAGATACATTCTATGGACTTTTGAAGAGTATAATTTAGTGTTATTACAGCTTTGCTTGTTGCAAGTAAAATTTCGGGCTACGGATTACTTATCTTGATTTGTTATATACAATTTCAAAAAAAAAGTTTTTTTGGACAAACTTACTAGCGCCGTTTCACAGTATCCGTCATATCTTCCGAATTTGGAGTGGGATCTATACAGTCGGAAGCAGCGTTGTCGACAAACATATTTTGGAAATACATACAATCAAATTGAGCCACGATATAGGGAATAAAGGTGGGTCATTCCGAAAACCGCTACCTTGGTTGTTTGTTTATGATTTAGGCCCGGCTTACAATGTAGCTATAACGCCACGAATAATTCGTTTTAGGAATAAGATGTTTTATACGACCAGTTCGTAGGAATTTTTGTTATAAATCGTTTTTTTTTTACATGGCGGAATTATACCAGGTGGAGTAAATAATTTGAGCGAGAAGAAAGATTTTGACACTGCCTTATATGAAAAATTGCCTTTAAAAGTTGACATAAGGCAGCCGAATGTCAGAAAATAAAGCAAGAAAACTGTTGTATTACTTCGCCTATTTATTGCGTCATGATCTTTTTACAATTTAACACAATTAAACCACGTTTCCTATCGAAGAATTGAAAAATATTTACTGTTTTGTTTACTTTTACTTGAAAAATATCAACGCCGCCGGGATTGCTCAATCTTTAAGGCGAATTCATATAAGGCGGTGTTATTAGATTATATTTATTTTATTCGTTTTACATGTATTTTGTTTTAATTTGACAGCACACCCGTCAAAAGCAGAAACAAAAAATATGAGCTTTTTCCTTTTGTATTATTGCTATCACCTTGTACGAATTCGCTTTTGCAATATTGTATTTTATCATTAGGTCCTATCACATATTACTCGGATTGAAACAATTAAAACTGTCAATAAATTAAATTTCTGCAGATTTAGCTAAACATTTCTTTGTGGATTATGACTCTCTTGGAGTCACCAGTCTGGAAGAGGATGGGTATACCATTCGCTTCCTGCTAGCTCTTTTTAAGGGAACAGTTCCTTTAAGAAGCGGCGGAAGATGGGAGCGCACTGAAAACTGTAATTAAATGGAGCGGAGATCGAGAAAAATTCTCACTCTCAATAGAGGCGATATGTCACTGTAGAGGTGGAAAAATATCGACGATAATCTCGATATATCGATGGTTTGTGTTTTCAAAAATACTATTGATGTTTTAAAACTACCGATTGGTAGCATTTCCATTGCAAAAAAATCTTAAATTTTCTAACAAATTTATAGCGATTA
>NW_016213813.1:0-1757 GCF_001687245.7 Rhagoletis zephyria | reverse complement strand
ATTTTTGAGTTGAAGACTGCGTAAAATCTAATAAAAAGAAGTGCTGTGTTAAATTGCGACAGGCATCAAGATGCAAGATGCGTAGATGCAAGTGTAGTTNCGAACAAAGGTGGCGCCGTCAGTGGTACCGCTACTTTGGTTGTGCCGATTTTGAGAGTTGTGGTAACTTGTAAATAAACCTTTGTTTACAAATCAGCGAAAAAGAAATTTGAATTAGAAGTGAAAAATCAGTTTAAATTATGTTAATTTGCAATTTGTGAGTGATTTTTGAGTTGAAGACTGCGTAAAATCTAATAAAAAGAAGTGCTGTGTTAAATTGCGACAGGCATCAAGATGCAAGATGCGTAGATGCAAGTGTAGTTCTTGGACGAATCGCTGCATTTTGTGTACATAGGGCACGGCAAAGCCGTTCCGGAAATGGTTCTTTATCATTACAATAACAGCATTTCCTCGCAATGATTTTGCTTCCGCTCCAAGCAGCCTCCATTAGCAAGTTAACTAATCAATCCCGCTGAGATGCTGCCGCAGTTTTCTGCAGCAACCTTAATTGCAAAGCAATAGAGTGCACTAAAACGTTTGCTGAAGCAGCCTCAATTGCAAGGCAATGGAGTGCACTAAAATGTTACCTATTCTCTAATAGATTAGGTAAAAATGCAATATTTTCGCATTTAGCAAAATTAAAACACGTTTTTCGCTGTAAGGTGAACTGTTTTGGCAGTTTCAACTCGTTCTTCTTTTCGCTCTATTCTTTGTTTACTTGTGGTACACAAATGTCAACACGCAGGACGGCGCAATCTTGTATTCTATCATTCTTGATCATATTACTATAACTACAACATTTCTATCTGTCGCTTTTTTCTTAATTTCACAATATTTTTAGTTAATTTTTTTCCCTAAATGTTTTTTTTAGTTAACTTTTTTTTAGTTAATTTTTTTTTCAAATCGCCTGATAACCAACTTGGGATAATTTCTTTTATTTAAAAATCCCACGGTTTTCGTTAGTTGGGTTATATTCCACTTCAAACTGCTCAGTTTGCCTCGGAAAATGCCGTTTTTACCCCATTTTCAAACGGTTCCCTAGGGGTCTGTGGGAGGTCCCCAAGGGGGGTGGGGCTTTTCGTAAAGTGGCGACTGCCCCCTTTCGGATGAGGGGGATTTGGGGGGCCACGCACCCTCCCCCCCGCCCACCATCCCAAAAACGATGGGCCAATAACTAAACATTTCCCGTTTCCACTTTTAAAACACTATCAAAACGTCTTTGGTTATTATTTTATGCAAACCGAATCATTTATTCACTTTTATTTTATATATTTCGTTAATAAAACAGAGTAAAAAAACTTTGCGCATGCCAAAATTATAACCTCAAATCGCTGGTATTGCCACTTTATTTCACATTTCAGTTGCGTTATTATACTCAGTTTACACTACACACTTCTTTTTTTACCTTCACCTNCTTTTATTTTATATATTTCGTTAATAAAACAGAGTAAAAAAACTTTGCGCATGCCAAAATTATAACCTCAAATCGCTGGTATTGCCACTTTATTTCACATTTCAGTTGCGTTATTATACTCAGTTTACACTACACACTTCTTTTTTTACCTTCACCTAAATAAGATATTCTAACCAAAATATAATAGCACACTTCTTTTTTTTTTTTTACCTTCACCTAAATAAGATATGCTAACCAAAATATAATAGCAAATTTCGCCATTCCCACGACAGCCGGTTCTACGTACCGGAATGACTCGGGTTTC
>NW_016213812.1:0-1757 GCF_001687245.7 Rhagoletis zephyria | reverse complement strand
ACCCCGCCATATAGCAGTGTTTGCATTGTTCAACTTGGCTTCAACATTTGCGTTCAACGCAACGCAGGGTTGCACGAAAAAAAAGTTGAATGGCTAAATGTTGGCTGGCGACCAACTTTGTTGACAGCAATTAGTTGAAAGGCCATTCAACCAAAAGTTGGATGCAAAGATGAACAATGCAAACACCTTTTTATGGCGAATATTTTGATGTTTTTTCATATTTTGATATTTTTAGCCATTCAACTTTTTTTCGTGCAACCCTGCGCTGAGTTGAACGCAAATGTTGAACGCAAAGTTGAACAATGCAAACACACTTTACGCGCCAACTACCGCGGAATTAGCCTTCTAAGCATAGGTTACAAGGTCTTATCGAGCGTATTGTGCGAAAGACTGAAGCCCACCGTCAACGAGCTGATTGGACCTTATCAGTGTGGCTCGCCTTTCTTGTGGATTGGGCAGAGCACACTTAAATTAAATCCAAATCAAGGAGTTTGTATTAGTCCTTAAGTATTTTATTATATCTTTAATTTTTAAAAAAATAAATTAAGTGCGCCTTTGAAGGAAATCAAAAACAACTTAAAAAATACATTGACAATTTCATCACGTTATGTTTATACATATGTAACTTGTTAATTTTTGCGATTGAAATTTCTACATTATTTGTAATTATAAGTAAATTGCAATTTTTGGTTTATATTTATTTGGGAGTTTTCGCAGATTGCAGTATTNTATTTCTACATTATTTGTAATTATAAGTAAATTGCAATTTTTGGTTTATATTTATTTGGGAGTTTTCGCAGATTGCAGTATTTATATTTATGTAACATAATTAATTTTTTGGTTGTTTGTATATATATATATATGTTTGTACATAAATATGTGTATTTGTTATTTTGTACAAGTTTTTCAGAATATCTATGAATAAAAAATAAATGCTGCCTAATAATTGAGTTATAATTTATTTTTGTCAAACTTTTTTATTTTTATTACTTAATGACTGCTTCGAAATATCGTTATTCACCGATGACTGCAAAATGACTGACCAGTCATGAATAACAAAAAATACTGGTGACTTCAATTTCGCAGTCTTTAGTAAAAAAAGTGACTGAAAGGCTGCAGTTAAAAATTGCTAGTCAATGAATGCATGGGCGTAACCAGGTAGGGGCAGGGGGGTGCTCGAGCCGCCCCCCCTAACTTTAAATTTTTTTTTATATATATATAAAATAGTACCCTGAAATGCCAGCTTAATAGGGTCGAGCCCCCCCTAAATTTCATTCTGGCTACGCCGATGAATGAATGTGACAGCAACGATTTTCAGTCACGTTGATTGCATTACTTAACACCTCTGGTAAGTAGCGATCTATTAGCGCCGCTGAGTAGCGCTCTTGCAACGTCGGTGAGTAGCGCTTGGTCGCGTCGGTAAGTAGCGCCCCGTTCGTGCCGGTGAGTGGCGCTCTTGCAACGTCGGTGAGCAGCGCTCTAGTCGCGCCTGTAAGTAACGCTCTGGTAGCGTCGGTGAGTAGCGTTCGGCTAACATCGGAGAGTACCTTTCACGGCGCGACGATGGGTGCCGCTCTTGTAGGCGCAGTTGACTTCGCTCCGCCGACGGCGATGAGTAGCACTCTGTTGACGCCGGTGGGTACGGCTCTAGTCGCGTCGCTGAGTGGCGTTCTGGTGACGCCGGAGAGTAGCACTCTGGTAACGTCGCTCTGCTGACGGCAGTAAGTGGTGCTCTGCTGGCGCTGATGAATGTCACC
>NW_016213811.1:0-1757 GCF_001687245.7 Rhagoletis zephyria | reverse complement strand
ACCAGTATAACTTGAGTTTTGTCCTACCGAAGGCTGCTTTTCAGCAGTCTAACCTTGTTTTGATCGGCGATACCTACCGTTCCTATCACAGAGGACGTCACCTGATTTGTAAGTTGAAATAATTTAAAAATCTTGTCTCCGATTCTATGGTTCGCCTATCTATTTTTCTGACTTGTTGTTTTTACTAATTGTTTTTTGTTTTTTTTTTTTTATGGTTGCATTCTCCCTGTGCAGCATACGTTATTGGTGCTCTATTTAAGACCGGCGCGGATCTACGGGGGGAGGAACTAGGGGAAAGTTTTCTGCATACTCAACTCAAAATTTTTATTTTTTGGATTATGAGTGTATTGAAGTAAATGAGCGATATTTGCCTACACTGGCGATCAAAACTGAGTGTATGGTGATTTTTGTTAAATATTTGGAATGGTTTTCAGGTTAACATTTTTTGTTATTTATTTATAAAACAATGGTTCAAACTTTAACTCGATTTACTATCAAACTTTATACAGAGTTTAGAAAAATTCAACAAATTTGCATCAAAATTTTGAACTTTCAAATCTGAATTTCCAAACAAAATATTTGAGTATGCAGTTACATGGCTTATGAAATTCTTGTAAAACAGATGCAAGTTTAAAGTAGCTAATAAATCGCGTTGATTTTAAAGTTTTTTTTTCTGATGGCTTTGCGGATTTGTTCATGAAACATGTACAATTTATAAAAACTATCGCTGATTTTTTATTTCTCATTTTTTATCAAACTTACGCAATTTATTCTACAAGAAATTTACGTTTATATGACACCTAAGAATTGCAAAAAGCCGTCAACAAAAAAATTAAAAATCAACTCAATTTTTTAGCTACATAAATCTTACAGTTGTTTTACTAGAATTTCATACCCAAAATTTTTCTAAAAATTCAGATTAAAAAGTTCAAAATTTTTATGAAAATTTGTTGAGTTTTTCTTAATTCTATATAAGGAGTAACTTAATATTTGAAAATCATTACAATTATTTAACAAAGTGCAAAGGTACACCATTATGAAAGATACTCTGACATGCAAAACCCAGATTTAAATGTTTGAAGTGAAGTCAAGTCTAGGTCTTGCATAACAGAGCTTTAAGAAAAAAGTAATTTAAAGAATTTTAAAAACTGTGTAGAGTGTACCGCTTTTACGATATTTTCAGTAGCGACTGCAACTACATAAAATCTACATATTTTCTTTTTTTTTAAAGATGTGTTTCTATTAGTCTCCGATTAACGATTAATTATTATACTTCGTCACAAATAATCTCATTGATATTAATTATCAGAATTAAATATTTTTTTTTTTTGTATACGGACTTTCAAGGTATACAATACTGGCAAAAAAATGAAATGTTTTGCGCCTCCGCTTGATCCATGTATTTAGTTTGTCGACTCTTCAAAGCCCCAGCGTTTACAGAAAAAAAACTTTCGTTTAATGTTTATCCACAAAATTCATTTGTGTGTGTGTGAATGTACGTGTATTTCCTCAAAGTACTTTGCCAATTTTCAACNTATGCTAGTCATCTGTTTTGAGGTGTTTACGCTAAAAATACACCGTTTAAATCTCCATGCGTTAAATTTCATTGCTCAGCTCAGGCTAATAAAATTAGTTATTTCGGAAATATGTATGTATGTATGTACATTAAACATTGGGACGACACTGACGCCGATGGTCAAGCGATTGGCCCCTGGGACATTCATGCGTCTGAAAGAGGAAACGATCGTCAATACTTG
>NW_016213810.1:0-1757 GCF_001687245.7 Rhagoletis zephyria | reverse complement strand
TAATATAAGTCAAAGGCATTGCGTATATACTTCTGCACCTACAACAGTGACCGCAGCACTAGTGTTCAAGGGCACAACCGCTAGCTTGGGGCAAACAATAAGAGCAATCTCAGTCGCCCGCTGCTACCGCTAAGACCACAGTTCTGCCTGCGCTGACTCAGCTCAGTCGTCAAGAACCTTGCAAAGGTAAAATCATCCGGTGATTGTCTCTAACGGTGCTTACAAGTGCGGTACATAACTCAGCACTGGAAAGTCAACCCAAGTTATTGGTACACGCATAACACCAGCATCAGGCCAGTTCCTGACCAATGTTTAACATAAAGAGAGCACAGTTAGCAGTCACATAGCAACACCAGTCCAGTTTGTACTACATACTTCTACAACAACTACAACATCGGTTGCCGACCGCCAAACTTACGCAGCATCGAC
The DNA here is from genome assembly GCF_001687245.7 of Rhagoletis zephyria. NCBI lineage: Eukaryota > Metazoa > Arthropoda > Insecta > Diptera > Tephritidae > Rhagoletis > Rhagoletis zephyria. The sequence continues at coordinate 1,328 of NW_016213810.1, read as the reverse complement.
GGGCTCTCCAAATCCCAGCAAACCATACGGAGCGCATCGACAGAAACAAGGAACAATAAGGTAAGTGGGTGCAATTTCAGTGGGTTGTGTATTTATTTGTGGCTAGAATGGCATTAGCTCAAATTTCAAGTGAGGACCTGGCAAGGGTGCAGATTAATCGTCTGGAGGAAATAAAAAGGTTATTTTCTAATTTTAAGAAAGATTCAGCCGTGCGAAAAACTAAGACGTACTTCGAACTGCGATTAAAAAAGCTCTCACAGCTACAAAGAGAATTTCAAACTACACATACTCAAATTTTTGCAAACGGCATCGATTCTGAGCATGCATATTGCACCAATGAAGTGTACTCCGCATTCGACGAAGCATATATGGAAATATATTGCGCAATTAGCGATCGCAATGAAGAGTTGTTTCCTTCACGGCATGATGTAGAGTCCGTTCCTAATCCACCTCGATTATCTAGCATTTCATCGATTTCAATGCCGCATTTGCCGATTCCTAAATTTTCGGGAAAATTTACCGATTGGCCATAATTTTACGATGCGTTTAATAGGTTAATAGATACCAATCTTGAGTTAAATGATACTCAAAAATTTCATTATCTAAAGGGGGCACTTCCCAGTGATCACGACATTGATTTACATCAAATGTCGCTTACAGAAACCAATTATAAAATAGCTTGGAAGTTGCTCATACAGCGATACGATAATCCACGGATTTTATTCACACATAATATGAATGCTTTGTATAGCCTACCGAAGCTGCAAAGGGAGCGGGCAGATGATATCAAGTTCATGCTCAACGCTGCTAATGTATGTATAAATAATCTAAAATGCCTGCAAATATTTGTAGATGACGGCAAGTTTTGGATCGTACATCACCTTGTCACTAGGTTGCCAAAAGAAACTCATCAAGCGTTGGAGCATCACCTCGGCAATAAAACAACGATCCCGACCTTGAGGGACCTTGAAGAGTTCCTGTATACTCGACTACATACATTAGACGCCATCGAAAATCGCTCTGAGTTAGGTGCATCCTCAGACTCCTTTGGCCCACAGCAATCCGTTCCACGTTCCAAATCGTTTCATACACAAACCAAATTTAGCAATAACCCTACCAAAGTTAATCTTTTCTAGACAATCACAAACAAATTTGTTTTAACTGCCTCAGTCAGTCCCATAACATTTCTCACTGCACAAGCTCGAGGAATTGTTCGCAGTGTGGTAAACGCCACCATAGTCTATTGCATATTTCTACAACTGCGCATTCGCATCGGTAACAAAGCGGCCAACGAAGCTCACGCTGCAACTCCGGCAACACTGCGGCCG
>NW_016213809.1:0-1757 GCF_001687245.7 Rhagoletis zephyria | reverse complement strand
ATCTAATTTTTAATTTTTTCTAAGCTTTGCTTCCTTTTAACCAAAGGCTTTCTCAATTACGACTTAGATTAGGTCCATTATGGAAATAGGTATGTCCGTAAATTTTCAAATAAATAAAAAGAATAAAATATACCTGGGCGGTGAATGTATAATTAATTTTCGCCTTCTGGGTGTTGAACACTATTTGTGCAACCTTTGCAACTTTTTTTACAACCACGTCTGAAGCATTGGATCCGGCCGGGGAATCCTCTTTCGTCTGCTTCGGAGATACTTTTGCGCTTACTCCGGTGCTCTTGTTTTTGTCTCTTTCATCGACGCTGGCTGGGCTACGGGAGCCTTTTCGTGTACCAGGTGTTACTGTTGGCTTTTTAGTTTCATTTGTCGAGGATTCTTCACCATGACTGACACCCTTTACACGCCTATTGTTTTTTTGGTTAGATTTTGATTCAGGTTTAGCGAACTCAAAAGAGTTGCCAGCGGATATTTTGGCACTTATGCTGGCATCAGAACTTTCAACAGATGCATTATTATTTTCGTTTGACGTTTTTAACAAACTCCTTTGGGTAGTTTTTGTTACCGAACTGCTTGTACCAGTAGTCGTGGTCGGTGTTATTTTTTGTTGCCCAGCTTTTGTCGTTGCTGTTGTTTTGGAGACATTTTGAGCATTCGGTATTGCTGTATCTAAACTAAGACGTCGCACTGACGCATTGCTCGAATAAGAACTATTAGAGCGTCGTCTAATAATCATTGCATCCTCACTAGCTTTTTGTTTATACACATAATCCCAAGTTGATGATGGTTTTTGTTTAGAAGTACGCTTGTTTCTTGTACCTCCACTATTGGTTGGAGTGGGTGTTGTTTTCCCAGATGTTGGTGTTGTTTTCCCAGATGTTGGTGTAGATTCTCTCTTCAATATCTTAACAAAAAAATCATTACATGTAATTACATAAATGTTACAGACAAGTCATACCTTTTCTGAAATTGTAGCTGCGCGGCTGCGCATTAAATGTTTTTGTGGCTTATCGACACCTTGTTCTGCAATTAATTTACTTCTCTCGCTCTCCAAGGAATGTAGCATATTAGCAGCACCTTCATCGCTTACTAAACGGTCGATTTCACTTAACTTTTTTTTCTTTGAACCAGCACCACTACCAGTTCCATTTATGATAGGTGTCTGAGATCGCCGTTTCACGGGTGACTGAGTTTTCATCGTATTTTCTTGACTGACATTTTTATTTCGATTTGAAGAGTTACCTGCAGGCGATGAGGACCTAGTTTCCTTTTTCTTTGTTGCAGGGGAGCCAGAACATACTTTTAGCTCTGATCCCCGATGTTGCTTATTTTCAGGATCATTTTGGCGTTGTAAAGATGATTTCTTTTCTTTCAACTCGTTGTGTTGATTTTTAGATGCAGATGTTTTATGCGATACTATCTTTGAAGACGGGCTTTCAGCATCCAAATTTAGTTTGGAACTGTTGCGTGCGAATTGCGCATATGAAATTTGAGTTTCTGGTGCGTCAGGGTCCCATATTATTTTTGGTTTTATAATACGTGTGCGCTTGAAACCTACTACAGGTTTTATAGTAGGCTCGTCATTTATAAGCGGTTCTACCATCGGAAGTGTGTCTTCATGTAAGTTATCGGACTCCACTTTCTCTAGTTTTACTATATTCAGGTCCGTGTTTTTGTTTGTTGATTCTTTTCCTTCGCGTTCTTGATTGCTTATATCTTTTTCAAGTTCACTTTTTCTATTTTTG
>NW_016213808.1:0-1757 GCF_001687245.7 Rhagoletis zephyria | reverse complement strand
GATCCGATTCGGCTGGCAGTCATGACTTTGAAAACAGAAGTTTGTTAAAGATTTTCATTCCTGGATTTATTTATTTTCCATATCCACCTATGTATTTAGCTCGCACACATTTTGCAAACCAAGCGCAGAAGAAAGTATTAAAAATGAATTACAAAAGCTAAAATCGAAAAACGCTGATAAAGTTACAGATTCCCCAAATTCTGCAACAGCCAAAGGAATGAGAATGATGAATTCTTTTTAAAACCCTGACACATCTGATTTGGCTTGTAAGCGCTGTTTAAACAACGATCTCAGCATTATGCTAGATTCTAATTGTCTGTTAAAAATACTTGACATCCGATATTCGCAACCGCAATCGCATCCGCGAATCCATCTCTAAAATTCTACATTCGCAACATCCCTAGTATATATAGATAAGTAGTACGAGTATGTGCCTACATTAGTATGGATCCACATTCGCCTTTCCACTGCTTATAAAGTTACATGTTTTTGTATAACTAGTTGTAGTTTCTTTTCGTTCGCAAACTTTTAGGTTGGTCACACGTTTCTCTAACAAATGCACAGACATCAATATTGCAAATAGAGTAAATTCTATATTTATGTACACGTACGCACACATACATTTTACATTAGGCTGAGTTTACTTTTATTTCAAAAAAAAAAAAAAAATAGTCCAAAAAAAATTTTACAACGGCGCTATTAACTTACAGCCGATTCTTATCCGAAACCTTCAAACTATCATTTATTTGGCTTTAGTTTTCGAGATAAAGGGTGTATACGAAAAAAGCTGGCCGATTAAAAATTTGCAATAACAAAAACAATGGTGCTTATTCTGTCGTTTTTCTGCTCGTAACTCTTCTCTCAGGGCGTTTAAACTCGTTAAACATTCGCTTAGTAGCCGTGATGATACGAATTTTATTGCAGCCTGACTGTCGCTGCAAATGGCAATGTGCTATCCTATTGATTGTCTCTGCAAAATTACTCCGCACAAACACTGATGGCGAAAATTTGAACTGACAGAGAAGTATCTTTATTAAATTTTTCGTAGTTAATAAACTATCTGTCGGCGAAAATCAGTTAGGTAATCATGATGTGCTTAATTACCCCGACTTTCCATTAGAGTGTGAGATAGATTTAAATACATAACTTCTTGCATTAAAATTTTTTTATGTACGCAGGTGTGAAAAAGCTCATTACTTCTACTGTTTGGATTTTTCCGTTCTGAAAAGTTTGACAACTATTTAAATTGAAAAAAAAACGGTGTAAAATTAATAAAAACAAAAAAATAAATGCAATTTTTTGACGCAAAAAAAATATTTATTTAAATCTCTCTCACACTCGAATGGAAAGCCGAGCTAATTACGTACGAATTTTCGCCGACAAATAGTTTATTAACTGCAAAAAATTGAAAAAGATGCTTCTCTGAGTTAAAAATTTCGGTTTTTTTTCGATAAGGAATGAGCTGCAAATGTTGCATGGAATGACCCATATTTAAAAATTTTTTGATCCATAGTAAATATGTACGTATTTAATTTTTTTTTTTTCAATCAACCGACTTAGCCTAAAGTATGTATATATACATACATACATCTAAAGTTGTGTAGGATCTGCACCTAATAATTTTGCACTTAATGTTGTTGGTTCGCAGTTGAATTATAAGTATATACGCATGTACCCTTGTGGTGAGCTGATTAAGTTAAGTGACAAATTGACCAGTTTTGCCTATTTTTCATTAGTTTATTTAATGTTTATATTTT
>NW_016213807.1:0-1757 GCF_001687245.7 Rhagoletis zephyria | reverse complement strand
GACGCTAACTTACTCAAAATTGATACTAAAAACAATCCCTTGAAAAGAAATAACATTGTTTGTTTATGTCTAACTGAACATTCTATCGAAGATGTTTAAAATAGGGGTAACACCTTCCCGGCTTACCAATAAGCGATAGTTTTCGGAAAGGTTAAAAACATATATTTAATACTTGGGCCGGGTATTTAATGTTCGGCTCCGCCCGAACTTAGACTTTCGTACTTGTTAATAACAACTTTTTATGGGGTGATCCATCTAGAGTCTATATTCTAGAGCATTTTTTTATTTCAAATCAGTAGTCGACAGGCCATAGCTCACTGAGCACATTTTTGTTTCACACGTCTTTAAGGTTTCAATGTGTTTGTTGCCGACCACTGTTTTAAATAAAACCTTTACTTAAGCCATAACTGGATGTCTGAATCTTTACTATTACCCGAAAGAACAGTCGCTGACATTTACTTTTTTAAAATAATTTCAGTCAAATATTGGCCGCAGACAGAACAAACATAACCATCAATGGCGAGCGCTACCAATTTTTGTTGGCTGAAAGCCCATCTTGTCGGCAACATTTGGTTTCAGCAAGTTATGGTGTGATATCACACCTCTAGATTTTTTTTCTTTGGGGTTTTGTGAAGTCCAAACTTGTCGTCTATATGATTCAAACTTGGAAGCCAACATTACTCGGTGGAGTGAGTAATTGAAAATTGGACCACTTACAGCGTAGTCGCCGGCAATATTTAAATGAAATTAGTCAGAGGTTGTTTTTTCGGGTAATAATCAGTGATCGGACTTCTACCACATTGTGGTAGATCTGCCACTTTTTTTAACATCTACCACACAAGGTCTGAAATCAACCACATATTCGCGTNTGTGAAGTCCAAACTTGTCGTCTATATGATTCAAACTTGGAAGCCAACATTACTCGGTGGAGTGAGTAATTGAAAATTGGACCACTTACAGCGTAGTCGCCGGCAATATTTAAATGAAATTAGTCAGAGGTTGTTTTTTCGGGTAATAATCAGTGATCGGACTTCTACCACATTGTGGTAGATCTGCCACTTTTTTTAACATCTACCACACAAGGTCTGAAATCAACCACATATTCGCGTTTTTGCGTAGTTTTATTTTTGCTCGACATAATTTTCTTAATTTCAAGAGCAAAAATTGTCCAACACTAAACACTAACAACATAAATAGTAAATTTGTTCAATAATCAATTTTTCGACAGGAGCCGTGGTTTTATTGTGTTTAATTGCAAAATATATGATTTATAAAAAAAATTAATAGCGAAAATGTTAAATAACGGCGATTTTTGTGAAAGTATTTCAGTTGCAAATTTCAGTGCATCTAAAGTTTACTTTTGCTTGAGAATTGTCAAAATCGGCAAATCTCAAGTAGCGTATGCAACATGCCACATTTGTTCGCAACATCGTGATGTGATAAAAAGAAAAGATGGCAGCAGTGCGCAAGGTTGCGGAAATCTCTCAAAATATGTTCGAAAAATATCTTGATATGGAAGGAACTGCTTTACACTGTCAAGGAAAAAAACTCAACGCAATTTTTAGCAACTTCAATCTTGAACTTTATTATACTAAAATAAAGTTTTTTTTAGATTCTAATTAAAGTGTTTGCAATTTAGGTGAAACCCTGTAGAATTTTTTTAATTTTTGTACAAAGTTTGATCCAAAGCCTGATATACGCCACATTGTTTTGAAATCTACCTCATTTTTTCCAGATTCTACCACACACATTTTTTT
>NW_016213806.1:0-1757 GCF_001687245.7 Rhagoletis zephyria | reverse complement strand
TTAAAATTAAAATTAAAATTAAAATTAAAATTAAAATTAAAATTAAAAGATTAAGATTAAGATGAAGTTTAAGTTTAGGATAAGGGTTTAATATTGCGATTAATATTGAGATTAAGATTAAGATTAATATTAAGATTAAGATTAATTTTAACATTAAAATTAACATGAAGATAAATTTTAAGATGAAGATTAAGATTAAGAGTAATATTAAGGACAAATTAAAATTAAGATCAAGATTTGATTAAAAGTCTGATTAAAAGTAAAATCAGATAAAATCAAATATATAAGAAGAAAAAGAAATGCAGAACAGTGACTATTAAAATCAATTAAATGCACTTTGGGCCTGCAGCTAATCGAAAGTGGCGAAAATTAGGTAAGGATAGGTTGTTATGGCAGTCGGTTCAAGTGACCAACTTACCTTTTCAAGGTCCATTGTGGTACCACTACAGAACACGGGAACCTCGGTGACTATTCATCAGAGAACAAATTTGAGGTTCTTATAAAGCGTAGAATCGGTTATATTAATCCGCGTGATAATTCCGTAAGAGAGCTAAAGAAGGACCTACCTAAAAAGCCTGCTCTCCTCTTGGCCAAAGCTGGGCAACTACAGAAGAAGTGCTCTACGGTTTCTTCCTCTTCCTCATCTCTGCAACTTCTGCAATATTCGTGGGAGAATATTCCTAGTCTTGAAAAGTGCCCGCCAAATAGCCATAGACCGGTTACACAAGCCGTGCCGTGAGAGACTGAGCAACCCGTTCGTCTTTTTCTTATCGATTTATGGCAAAAGCAGCCTGGTTGTTCTACAAGTGCCCTCCTCTAGCTATGACTTGTTGGCCTCTTGGATCATGCTATTTCGAAGTTCTAATTTGGTGGTTGCCATGAGTATCCCAATAGTGCCTCAGTCTTCACATAGGGGAAGATTCGTACCTTTCCTAGCTAGCTCACCCGCCCTGCAGTTTTCTTCAATATCTCTGTGTATTGGTACCCATGTGAGGCTAACCTTAAACACAGCGCTAATATCGTTTAGAGCTGCGAAGCATTCCTGCGTAACCTTCGATCTCAGCATAACCATGTTCATTGATTTAATGGCCGCCTGGCTATCCGAAAAATTATTAATCGTAGTCTTCGTTACGATATGCATACTAAGGCTCACTGCCACCTCCTTTATAGCTAAAACTTCTGCCTGATAGACACTGCAGTGGTCCGGATTTCGGATGGATGGTTCTAGTCCTAGTTCTTTAGAGAAAACTCCGTAGTCAACCATATTGTCTAGCTTGGATCCATCCGTATAAAAATTCAATTCCCCCCGTCTCCATGGTATCGGCGTTTGCCGTTCTCTTCTTGACGGGANCCTGATTTATAGCTAAAACTTCTGCCTGATACACACTGCAGTGCTCCGGATTTCAGATGGATAGTTCTAGTCCTAGTTCCTTAGAGAAATCTCCGTAGTCAACCCTATTGTCTAGCTTGGATCCATCCGTATAAAAATTCAATTCCCCCGTCTCCATGGTATCGGCGTTTGCCGTTCTCTTCTTGACGGGATGCTCGTCTTAAAGAGCGTAATGAAGATTGGTTTCAGAGCGGAGTAGTCAACTTCTTGGTTGTAGCTACCCAGAGTGTAAAGTATGGAGGCGTGCCCGAACCGCCGATCCTTCCATAACACCATGCGTTTTAGTCTGAGCGCGGAATCGGCGGCCACATATTTTTTCACCATGTTTATTGCGGGCAAATTGGTTACCACCTCTAGCGCTTTGTTT
>NW_016213804.1:0-1757 GCF_001687245.7 Rhagoletis zephyria | reverse complement strand
AGATAACAGCTACACAGCCGCCCGCCACTACTTTGGCTTGCCAAACTATAAGGTCGCGTACTTGAATTTCAATCATGCGACAACGCAGCTAGTGCGAGAGTAAAACTTTTGAAAACCATTGAATGTTATACACCATTTTAAAGCTTAAGCCTTCTTCTTTAAGGATATGTAGGCAGTTTTGTAAAAGGTTTAACTTTTCTAGGAAAAAAGTCAACTTTAAAAATTTTTGTCAAAATCAGAAATACTTTGCGACATTGTACTCTGGCCAAATAACAGTTACACATTTTTAAGTTTTAAGAACGTCAGCATGTTCTTAAAGAGTTCCTCTCTTAAACTTACAAAAAACTTTAATTTTTAAAAGCGAAATTGGAACAGTTTGGAATTTTTCAAGTTAAATCCAGGTTGGAAACGCTAGCCAGCGTGAGCCAGCTTTCCAGCTGTTTTTTTGTTTTTGTCACTCTTTACCTGAATAGCCCCCTGTTCGGCCCTTTTTGTGCCCTACTCCTTCCTCAAAACTTCCTACCTAAAAAGTCCAACAATGCAACTGCTACTGCTATCTGAAATAACGTTCATGGCGGTGGCCACGCTGTACAACACCCTGCTCAGCCTTCTCATTGGGCACCTTCTCTCGGTGGTGGTGTTTGTGCTGAAGAGGCTGCAAGTTTCGAATTGCCCTGCAGAGAAAAAGAAAACGGAAAAACACGAAAAGCACAAATAGCGGCCTGGCCATCTTCCTCGCCTCAGCCTACCTCCCACAGCACAACCAGGTAGTGCTCCACTTTGACCGAGCCAACGAGCACCTCTTCAGTCGGACGCTCTTCTACTTCGTGTCGGCCACCCTGGTTATGAACATCACCATCGTCACGCAGCTCATGTTCGAGCAGGAGACGCTGAAACCGGAAATGAAGCTGCACTTTCTGCTGGGCTGCGCCTACCAGTGGCCGCCTCTGTGGTCGTTCTCCGGCCGATGGTCGCCACCGAGAGGGTGATGGTCGCCGCTGGGCTGCAGCACTTCCGCTCACAGGTGTACCTCGCAAATGGAAGCGGAAGTGGTGGAAATAGTGTAGCATTGAGCTTTAAACTGGCCGCCACGACTACCACTGACAGCCGAAAGCCGTACGCATTTGCCTTCACCCTAGGCCCGCTGGGCCCTGTGACGGCAAAGTTCATAATGGAGGTAAAGTGCTAACATGATTGAACTATTTTTACTTAATCATTTTTTAAAACTTTCTATTTTTCAGCTTTTCAGCTCCTACAGTGCCTACCTTCTCTTCTCATTCAGTATTGTGATAAATGAAAAAATTCTCAAATAGAAAAACAAACAGTCGTTTGTAAGTTTTGACAGCAGTCTAACAGTAGTGGGCAGAAGAGTCTGTGGTTAACTAACCAAAGCGAACTTTTAAATTGATAACTGCAAAACAATGCTTGGCTTTGGTTAGTTAACCACCCACCANACCAATCTGCAGCGCAACATTACTATCGGAATCAATTAAAGAAATTTGAAAGACAACAAGTTTTAGTTTACGCCGATCAGTAGGCTTTCAGGGTAAAATGTTTCTTTAACAGTAAGTGGTATTAAATGTAATTTAAGTATTGGGTGGTGGTTTTAGTAGGTGGCAGTTTTTAAGGTGAAAATAATAATTGCCTTGTTTTGTATTCTTTTGAGCAAACATGGCATGTAAAGTTAGGAGAAACAGTTTTCATTGTTCGAGACCCAGACTTGATATCTTTTTTGAACCAAGAGGCCTTTGGAGGTA
>NW_016213803.1:0-1757 GCF_001687245.7 Rhagoletis zephyria | reverse complement strand
AAAAAATTAGGTTAAATTTTATTTGCCAAATATGAGGCAACCCTTCTAAGTATCTGAAATTAAGCCTTTCCAAACCCATTTCGATATCCATACTTTAAAAATTAATTTAACTTATTAAATAATTTTAATTTAAAATTTTGAAATAGCTGGCAACCTTTCTATAAAATATATTCAAATTAAAACCCTTTTTAATTTCTTTCGTCCAACACCCACCGAGCAGGCCGGTGCCCACCACCGATTTAAAATAAATGTTATATACAATATATTAATGCTATGTCTCCATTGTGATATTTAATGAAGATTTAGCCCTCTGACGAGGTTTAACATAAACCTTTTGAAATTTACAATATAAAATTAAATCTGGAAAGGCAGTAGATTTAAGTTAAATCTTCAATCACAAATTCACATGCCAATAGTCAGTTGCGGACNAAGGTTGTAATAAATTAAGACGATATTATTTTAAAACTTAAAAATTCAGAAAAAATTTTTCAAACATCATACATGTTTACCACGAATAAGAAATATTTTCTGACCAAAGTTTTCAACAATATCTTTAATTTGATAGCCATATTGCGATGTTTGAGATGTTTGTCTATAATCGAAAATAAGTGGCAACCTTACACTATTATCCTAAGGGATAACATTTTGTATATAGGGAAAGCATTGTTTAAGAACCTTCTCTTGGTGCCCATGAATAGTAATATTTTACTCTTTTTTTTCTAAACAAAAAATTCAATAAACATGCGATTCAAAATAGGTGGCAACCCCATTAAAAATATTTTTGAATTAGGAATCTTTAAAACACCTCCATTCCATTTGATACCCATATTTTGATGTTTTAATTAATTTGTAGCTAATTTTGATAGGTGGCAACCTTATACGAGTCTTCTCGGAGATAATGCCTATTCAGGTAACCTTAAAATCCAAAACATTATCTGTGTACAAAATTTCATCAAAATCTTTAGAGCCGTTTCCGATAACCCTATGGATATAAATATACCCCTTTTGAGAGATTTATATAGACATATATATTTGATTTAGCAACTGGGTTTATTACATCTTAATAGATAAATCTCTCAATGGAGACATATGTATTTAGTATAATACTCAATAGTTATATTTATTGAAATATTACAAAATGAATGTCTAACGAAAGGGGTATAAGAAAACTTTATTTCGAAACTAATTTCGATGGGGGTGTCATCTTTTTAAAGAAATCAAATTATATTTTTCGACTTCACAGAATAAAAAACATATAACGAAATTCACGCTGGCGGAGCTGTGGACAAAAGCTCGTTGGGTCATAAAGACGACGAATTCATGAAATCACATAGACAAATTTGCTTAAACTCTTAAAAAAATGTTGACCAAATAATACATACATACATACACATGTACATATGTACACAGGTATACATATGCATTGCATGTGTAAATACGTATTCATGTACGCAAATATGCGCTATGCATAAGCTCCATACATATAATAAAATTGAAAGACCCAGCCCAAAATAAAATGAAATAACCAAACAAAAGACTCGCAAGACCTGCCGAACTGGTCAACCAATAATTTTGGGGCAGCCTAAATTGAGGGTTCTTGCATCTTTAATCCACATTGTTAAAATTGCACTCGAACACATTGAGCTGTGGTGGCTGCCAAATGCATACAAATAATCAAATGGATATGCAATTTATTGCTACACACATGCACGCACGCACATACATACATACATACATACATACATACATACATACAT
>NW_016213802.1:192-1758 GCF_001687245.7 Rhagoletis zephyria | reverse complement strand
TTGTTGGCTTTAATAAACACAGTCGCCCCTGATGATGCTGAAAATTTCAGCGAAACGTTGGTCAACGAACGTGAAATAAGTGTGTTATTTGCACCATCAAAATAATAGATCAGGCAAGCCTACAAGTGTATCAAATATATTCTAAGAACTGATCGCAACAAAACAAAAAAAAATAAAATAAAAAAAATCAATTTAGTTAACAAGTTAAATAAAATATTTTAATATGGCTATCAAACGAGAGAGATTTAAGAAAGATATATTTCGAAAATATTTTAGAAGTGGGTTGCCACCTGCTTAGAAATTCATAATCAGTTCAGTTAAGAAGTTAAATGAAATATTTTGACAAGAGAGGCATGGGAAATTTTAATTTCGAAAATATTTTTGAAGAGGGTTGCCACCAGTAAAAAAGGCCGTATTTATTTTGAAATTATTTTCGAAGTGGGTTGTCACCTGTTTAGAAATTCAAAATTGGTTTAGTTAATAAGTTAAATGAAATATTTTTATATGGGCGTCAAACTAGAAAGGATTTAAAAGCTGTATCTATTTCGAAAATATTTCGTACCATTATTGCCACCAGTTTATGAGTTTTAAATCAATTTGATCGACAAGTTAAATGAAATCCAATAAGTATAATAATAATATAAAAATATTTTGAAGAGTGTTGCTACCTTTTTAAGAGTCAAATCCCATATAAAATGTTGTCAAAAGCTGTTTATGAAAGCCTTTTTTTCAAAAATACATATTTTTAAAAAGGGTTACCGCCAATTTAAAGTCTTATTAAATCTAATCGTTTTAGATGTCAAAGTTGAAAATTGAATGAAATAGTAAATATGGACGATAAACGAAAGATGTTTGAAAAGCTTTATTGCGACTTGTTTTTATAAGGGGTGTCACCTGTTTCAAAAATCAGACTTAATTTAAATGATTTTTTTTTTGTAATTTAAAGTTACCTCCGAATTAAGTGAACATTTGCAAATTGAAATATTTTTTGTCATTACAGCAAAGATTTTCCATTTCTTTTTATATGGAAATAGAATAGAAAATGCGCAAGAAGGTAATTTTTAGCGATTTGAAACTTGCATTATGAATAAAAAGTTTGAAATTTTGTAAAAATTTTTTGGAATATTTATTGATTTTTGTCAACTTTTTGTTAAGCTTCGAAAAATGAAAATTAATAAATCAATTTCACTTTGACCATACATATGTATGTACATATGTTTTAATGTACATATGTTAGCAAAGTGATATACAATTTATTTGTGTCACCATTTAATACTAGCACTAGAGGTTTACGCCGACAGGCTTTGCGGCGGCGGCGTGTTCAACTTCAAAAAGAATCGGCGGCGGCGGCGACGCCGGCGCGTCTTGAAACGCCGGCGCTACTGCCCATAAGGTAGAGTCCAAAGAGCCATGAGGCTTCTAATCTCATCATGTCATCAGATTATAATTCTATTTAATTCATTCATTGAATTCAAATGTTGAGTGACTGCTGCTGATGGATGGGCGAACAGAAGAAAGTCTATATAGTATATACATTAGGTTTCCCATTGAAAATGATTTTTTTTG
>NW_016213802.1:0-182 GCF_001687245.7 Rhagoletis zephyria | reverse complement strand
ATATTATTGCCTATTTTTATAGATTTTTTAAAGGCCATTTAGAGGTCGCGGCCTGTCGATTTAGGTCAGAAAATACGATTTTCTAGATTCATGAGTTTTTGAGAGACTATTTTTGCCTGAATTTCAATGAATTTTTGAAATTTTGACCATCGATAATTTCCACAATTTGAAAATATGTAGTA
>NW_016213801.1:0-1757 GCF_001687245.7 Rhagoletis zephyria | reverse complement strand
CAAGACTGCTGATAGTTGTGGCGGCTACAGTTGAAAACGGTTTCGGAAGACGGAGGAAATCATTTTGGCCTAAAACAGTGTAATTTGCAGCTTTTTCAAACCCTTAAAATTTTTGAAGATTAAACCATTTGCCAGTTTGTATAATCCTGCCATCACATTCCACCGTCATCATCAAATCTGGGCAAAACGCACTGATTCACTTTTGATGCTCGACTTTTGATACTTAATTATCATTGCGCTGTCTTACATTGCATTGTGCGGTATCCCCTGTTGCACTTTGATGTTGAGATGTACACTGAGGCTCTTAACTTCAAGTGCCACCTTAGTTATTAGTATTTTTAAATTAATTTAATAAAAAGTATAAAAAATTTGTTACCAATACTAAATCAAAACTGCAATCATTTTCAATTTTTTGAGTTGATGTTTTTTTTGTCTGTCACTACCTTTGTCAGCTAACTTTCACACAGGTCGTTCGAATATTGTCACCACCATATCAGATGAAAGAGTGAAAGTAGAAGCAGTAAAGGGGAGATTAGCAGCAGCAGCAGCAGTCACCTGACTCATCCATTTGTGTCTATGCAACAAAAAGTGTGTTTGATTTTAGAAACAAACCATCAGCAGTTCTGCAGCAACGACAGTAACCTTCACAGGACATCGTCTACCGGCGACTCAACAGTCATTATTTTATTTACTTTTCAAATCTTGACCAGACTGAAAAGTATATCGATTTGAAGTGCTTCATCAAGTTCAAGATCACCATCATCATCAGCTCAGTCATTTCAGCTGACGAGTGAAGAATGTCGTAACCCGAAAATCAGATTGCAACAAAGCAGAGACACACCGCCACGCCACCAAGTGCCTGTGTACCGGTGGTGTGTGATGCCTCGGCTACTGTTTGAATACTCTACTTACCTGTTGGTGGTGTCTCTGTGACGCAACAGACGATCATAATTTTGGCAATTTGGTGCAGCCTGGTGTTCTCCTTTTTTTTTCTCTCTCTCTCTCTCTCTTTCTCTGTTTATGGCCAGCAGGTATTTCTGTAGAGGACATTCTTGCAGACAGTCAGTCAGCTAGTCAGCCAATTACTATCGACATGACGTGATAGCCACCCAAAGAGACAAAAAGAAAGACCCTTATAAAGCAGCCAAATCAACGCGTCAATATTTTTTCTCTTACACCTTCAATCAAATCTTAAAATCAATTCCAACAAGAACAGAAACAGAATGAAGAGTCTCAAGCAATGGCTGAGTGATCTACAAAGTGACTACCAGCTGGTGAACAAGCTGCACCTGCTCTACGTCCTGGTCATCTTTTTCAACAGCTTCACCTTTGTAAGTGCTGACTGAACTGATCCCCAAATCAATCTAACCAATGTAACCTTATCTTCACCACCATAAACAGGGCATCACGGTGACCATCTNATTTAGAAATCAAATTAAGTATAACCTTATCTTCATCGTCACCACCATCGCAGGGCATCACCGTGACCATCTTCGGCGTCTCCATGGAGGACATTCGCATGCTGTACGGCTCCGGGCCGAAGGTGATGCCGCTGATGATGATCTCCCAGAGCGGCGGCTACGTCCTGGGCACGCTCATCGGCCCGCTCTACCGGTGGCTCAACCGCCAGCTGGTGATGGCCACCTTTGCGCTGGTGCTCGCCTTCACCACCACCTTCATCCCGCTCTACAACCCAATTCTGGTGGCCTTCGCCGCCCTCGCCCTGCAGGGCGTCTGCATGGGCGTCTACGCCTCCT
>NW_016213800.1:241-1757 GCF_001687245.7 Rhagoletis zephyria | reverse complement strand
ATGAAGCTTTTTACAGCTACAGCTTCAATTTTTATGAATTCAGGTCCAGGATCGCTTGTAGTTGATTGTAGTTAAAAAAAATTTTTTTCTTATTTGAAAAATAAGTGCGTAGTGCGTTTTTTTTTAATTCATATGAAGCTTTTTACAGCTACAGCTTCAATTTTTATGAATTCAGGTCCAGGATCGCTTGTAGTTGATTGTAGTTAAAAAAAATTTTTTTCTTATTTGAAAAATAAGTGCGTAGTGCGTTTTTTTTTAATTCATATGAAGCTTTTTACAGCTACAGCTTCAATTTTAATGAATTCAGGTCCAGAAGCGTTTTTAGTTGATTGTAGTTTTAAATTTTTTTTAAATTGAAAAATAAGTGCGTAATGCGTTTTTTTTTTTAATTCATATGAAGCTTTTTACAGCTACAGCTTCAATTTTAATGAATTCAGGTCCAGAAGCGTTTTTAGTTGATTGTAGTTTTAAATTTTTTTTAAATTGAAAAATAAGTGCGTAATGCGTTTTTTTTTTTAATTCATATGAAGCTTTTTACAGCTACAGCTTCAATTTTAATGAATTCAGGTCCAGAAGCGTTTTTAGTTGATTGTAGTTTTAAATTTTTTTTAAATTGAAAAATAAGTGCGTAATGCGTTTTTTTTTTTAATTCATATGAAGCTTTTTACAGCTACAGCTTCAATTTTAATGAATTCAGGTCCAGAAGCGTTTTTAGTTGATTGTAGTTTTAAATTTTTTTTAAATTGAAAAATAAGTGCGTAATGCGTTTTTTTTTTTAATTCATATGAAGCTTTTTGCAGCTTTAGCTTCAATTTTAATAAGGTCCAGAATCGTTTGTAGTTGATTGTAGTTAATTTTTTTTTTTTTAGTTGAAAAATAAGTGCGTAATGCGTTTAAAAAAAAATTTATATGAAGCTTTTTACAGCTACAGCTTCAGTTTAAATGAATTCAGATCCAGAATCGTTTGTAGTTGATTGTAGTTAATTTTTTTTTTTTTAGTTGAAAAATAAGTGCGTAATGCGTTTAAAAAAAAATTTATATGAAGCTTTTTACAGCTACAGCTTCAGTTTAAATGAATTCAGATCCAGAATCGTTTGTAGTTGATTGTAGTTTACATTTTTTTTTTAGTTCAAAAATCGTGCGTAATGCGTTTTTAAAAAAATGTATATGAAGCTTTTTACAGCTACAGCTTCAGTTGTAATGAATTCTGGTCCAGAATCGTTTGTAGTTGATTGTAGTTAAAAATTTTTTTTTTTAGTTGAAAAATAAGTGCGAAATGCGTTTTAAAAAAAATTTATATGAAGCTCTTTACAGCTACATCTTCAGTTTTAATGAATTCTGGTCCAAAATCGTTTGTAGTTGATTGTAGTTTTAAATTTTTTTTTTTAGTTGAAAATAAGTGCGTAATCCGTTTTTATAAAAATTCATTTGAAGCTTTTTACATCTACAGCTTCAATTTTAATGAATTCAGGTCCAGAATCGTTTGTAGTTGATTGTAGTTTTAAGTTTTTTTTTT
>NW_016213800.1:0-181 GCF_001687245.7 Rhagoletis zephyria | reverse complement strand
TATGAAGCTTTTTACAGCTACAGCTTCAGTTTTAGTGAATTCTGGTCCAAAATCGTTTGTAGTTGATTGTAGTTTTAAATTTTTTTTTTTAGTTGAAAATAAGTGCGTAATCCGTTTTTATAAAAATTCATTTGAAGCTTTTTACATCTACAGCTTCAATTTTAATGAATTCAGGTCCAGA
>NW_016213799.1:0-1757 GCF_001687245.7 Rhagoletis zephyria | reverse complement strand
TCAATTTTATTTTTAAGTTGAATGATGTATTAAAATATCAGTGGCAAACAAATGAGGTTTAACAAAGCTATATTTTGAAAATATTTTCAAGAGGGTTCCCACTTGTTTATAAATCAAATTCCATTTTTTCCGAAGTTAAATAAAGTATGTATGTAAATAGTAAATATAAAGACTAGCTACGAAATGTAATTTGTTTTTTTATACTGAAATGACCAATTCAATTGAAATTCGACACATTGACCATGTTCTGGAAACTCGAGAAAATAAGCCTCTTTTTTAAATAAAATTTATTATTTTCGGTGATACATATACCTATCTATATAATTTAGTTAATTTTTCGGCATAAAAGTTGGTATTAAAATTAAAATGGTTTAGATTTTTTTCAGCGAAGCCGAATATCAAAACTAATTTTTAAGCAAAAAACGAAACCTAGTACATACTTCAATTCTCCTATAAAAATTTAGGAGTACCGTTAATTTTATCATGATCCTATTTTCGAATCAAAACCAAATTAGTACGGGACCACCCGGGTACCACCTTTCCGATAAAAAAGAGTAATCCAAAAGGTTTCACGTGGGCCAAAGATATGCGGTAAAATGCAAAAAAAAACAAAATATTCCGACGAATTGATAACCTCCTCCTTTTGTTGAAGTCGGTTAAAACTATAGCCGATTAGTCAACAAACTGAAGTAGACTCTTTGGTGGGCCTACATACATTTCTATACCCATTTAAGCTGCTTTAACATCTCCATTTGATGGCTGTGCTAATCGTGGTATAGAAATTGAAACCTGTTGCAACTGACAGTGAGCAAAAACCACTTCGATTATAGCCCTAGTTAAACTAAATATTAACATAGCCAATAAAAGTTGCAAATCAAAACAATAAAGTGCATAAAATTTTTTGCAGCAGCTGCAAATGAATCAGTCTTTCTTATCGCAGTAGCAGCACAGCACATCAGCAACACTCCTACAATTTGTTTACATACATATTATGAGTTGTGACGATGCATCGCGATGTTGGTGGCGGAGGAGGCGGTGGTGTTGAAAATACTGACGACCAGCAACAGCTGCATTGCTGAGTCAAGTGAGCGCAGAGAAACTGCAATGCAACAGCAAACAGAAGCAGCTTATGAACAAACATCCAATCATATGCATAAAACCATATGCAACTAAAAGCAATGTCAACAACAGGCAAACATATTAGTACCTAGTTCTCAAATGCGCACGTGCATTTGACATTGATGCTGCCTGTGGTAGTTGTTTTTTTTTTTGTTGTGATTTCTGGCTAGCTTTGCTTTCGATGTTGCTGCCGTTGATGTGCTGCCGCCCACAAAATAACGTAAGAGGGAAAGTTCAAGCAATAAAGACCAATAGAGCAGTGCACACTAGGGTGGTGCAAAAATATTCGCGGGAAAAAATTTTAAAGTCTAAGCTCGCATACCTAGGATTTTTCTAAATGGAAAAAAAGGATACCCGTATTTTTTTGTAAAANACCCATGTATTTTAAATGGGGAAAACACTTTTGCGTAGAAATGGTATAGCACTCTTAAAAATCAATTCTAGTCGATCGGAAAACTCTGTTTCTATTTAGGAGACTTCCAATTATTATTAATCAATTGTTTATTTGACCAATATTTAATACCAACTATTTTTTACAGGTCCCTCGAAACCCCTAAAAAATTCTTTGAAGGACCCATAAAAAATCTTTAGTGTTAAAAAATAGTAAAATAAACAATTGGGTATTGTTATTGGAAGTC
>NW_016213798.1:0-1757 GCF_001687245.7 Rhagoletis zephyria | reverse complement strand
TTTACGCTCCTGAAATCTATCGCTTTTGCGTCAGAATGTTTTCATAACCAAAGCTGAGTATTCGTATTCGTCTGCCACAGCACCAATTCAATTGTAAACCGAGGTTTTGTTGAAAAAGCGAAACGAAAATCCCTTTCATGCAAACAACTACACAACAGAAAAAACAAAAAAAGCTTGTAAAAACAACAAAGTGTAAAAAGTCACAATGTATACAAAAGTACTAACCAAAAAAAAAATATTTTAAAATTTCCATATGTGTACATGCATACATACATACATACATATAAATGGATTTGGTTATTATTGCATTGCATATGAAATGCGTGAATTGTTGCTGCATGTTGCATTTGTTGCACCAGAACGCAACCCGCGCTCATACAAGTATGTAAGTATACTTTTGTGGCTGCCTCACTAGCCCCGCCGGCCCAATGCGCTGCCTGCTGCGACTGCCCACATTGCTGCACACTGCTTTGATACTTCTCTCTATGTGTTTGTTATTGTTACTTTTGTCTTGTTTACGAATTTTCTTTGTTTTTATTTTTCTGTCTGTCGGTCTGTTGTTGTTGTTTTTTTTTTATGTTTTTCTTACCGCATGCATTTTTTTTTTGTTGCCCCAACGCAATTGCACTCTCCATTCATACTACGAATATAATTGAAATTTTCTCCATTTATTCTTTCCACATTCAATTCGTTCATTCATTCATGAATTAGCTTAGCTGGCTGGTTGGTTGGCTGCATAATAAATGCATGAATGAATGAAATTTGTGGCAATATTATATATATGTATGTATGTATGTTTTTTTCCAATGCTCCATTCTACTCAGTTACTTACACTGCTTGCTGCTTGCGTTTGCGTACGCATTCATTTTTACATACTCGTACAAATATGTTATTCTTGTCTTTTCCGCTGTCTAGGCGTTGAAAGGGGGAAAATAAATAAATTTTATGCAGCGACACATTACAAATTGGTATTTACGCACTTAAGTATAGTGACTTAAAAAATTGCGCACTAAAATGCTTATAAGTTGCCATAATTTCATTTCCATGAGAAATATGTAGCTTGCGCAGAGGGCAAATTAATTGCAAAGTAATCGGTTTCAGCGTTGTGCCATCTTCGGTACCATTTTTCGTTCGTTCGGCAAATAATTTTCTCTTCCTCCTCATCTTTTCAGCTTCTGCAACACCTTTCCCTTATCAGCAAAAGTTATATTGCTCGTACGCTCCCAGTACTTTTTAAAAATTTCTTGGAACTTAGCTCAGCTCTTAACTGCAGTTAAGGTTCTGCTGGAAATGGCACGAAAGCCCTACTGAAAAAAAGTTCCCTTGCTAACTTTGGTGGTTAAAAACTCTTTCGATCGAAAGCACTTAAGCATGTTCCAAATGGAGATATATGTAGGGCTGCCAGATATCTCTGTTACCAAACCGGGACACTTACGGGGGGGGGAGGGGAGAGGCCTCTCGCTCCCTTCCCTTTCGTTTCGACAAAAATTACGTACGAAAGGATGTAGTAAAATTTTATTTTGACAAACAAAAACAAAAACATAAAAACATGAGATCATGAGATNTACTAAATACATCAGAAAACATAAAAATAAAATTTCTAAACTTTGTGCAAAACTCGGGAAAATGCAATAAATTTGCATACAAATTCGCAACTTTCCATTCAGACTTTTTTTTTTTAAATTTTGAAAATAAAATTTTGCAGCCAATAAAAATTTAGTTGATTTTTGGTATTTTTTTTACTGAGAGTTTGTTCC
>NW_016213797.1:0-1757 GCF_001687245.7 Rhagoletis zephyria | reverse complement strand
CCCGCGGGATCCCGCGTTGCGTACGGGAAAGAACCTAATATATATGCATATGTGCCAACGACAGAGTTTTAAATGAAGTCTCACTCCTTTCTAGGGGTTTCAAATCAACGTGTCTCGGTATGCAATATGTATATTCAGTGCCCAGCTGCCTGCGGATATTCGTCATCAACTGAAAATGACGCATTTTCGTTCATATGCATATGGTCAAAACATAGCAAAATTTCATCTGATGCTTTCATAAGCGAAGTCGATAACATCACCCGTTATTTACAGAGGCATAGTAACAAAGCAAAAAAGTTGTAATCTTATCTAAATATCTGGATACATATAAGCCATTTACATATGTATGTTGAAAGTGGCATAAGTCATTTCATGCCGTTTGACTTCAGTGATCATTTACCTGTATCTGAACGCGTCATCCAACTTTATCAACCAAAAGTAAGCAGTTTTGTCATTATTTTATGACGATAGAGCGATTTACGAATGCATTCAGTTAGAGGTAACCAACTATTTAAGCACAAGAGGTGGTAATAAGTATGTAGTATGTACGCATGTGTTCATAGTTAGTAATGCACATACATACGTATGACGTATGTATGTATGTACGCAAGCTCACATAATACATACATTCATATCGCGTTATGCATATAGGAAAAGTGTTGAAGACTTCCCGTCGATTGTGACGTTAATTCTACATAAGTACATAAATATACATATAGTACATAAAGGCATACATACATTCACTTCGACACAGCAACAGTTGCCACCTAGATTACATTAGCGAGGCACTCATTTTGTGAGGTATCGTGGGTAGACTACCATTACATCGCCAACAACAACTCATATTGAGGATTTTAATTAAATTTGATTAAACATTTATCTCCTTCGATAGGGGGTGTTTTTTATTGTGTTGGTGTTGCGTGTTTCATGTCCTTTGATCCTGCAATTTGTTAGAGGGCCTGTGTTGACAATCTACAGTATATGGACTCTGAATCCCGTCCATGCGTTTTAGTCATTGGGCATTATACATATGCATATAATGAATACAAACATAAGCAAATGGGCACATGCATATATATCGCACACCGTCTTCAAAAGAGGAACAACTCAAAATTTGGTATTTCTGAAATTATACGCTGAAAATGTACACAGAGCTTCTATTTACCTTTCGGCAAAAGCTGGAGAAATTTTTTGCTAATTTGTTAAAAAAAAACCTAAGGTAAAGTCTCCCTTGCTCATATGATTACCACGTGCTAATAAATAGTTTTTCGAGGTCAGGTGGTCAGGTCCAATGGCATCGCAATGCCAATGTAACCATATTTGGTTACAAGGTAGCGTGGTTCTGTAATAGTATTTAATTTAGTCCCACTTTTTGCAGGTATGTGCACGCTCTCTTCTTTGTCATAAATGTTCGCACATGTATGTGTACATATGTGTCGTGCCTAACACTTTGCTTCCACTTATGTACGTCCACTTATATTTTTCAGTTTTTCAATAACCCTCAAATTAAGAAACTTAAAAATAAAAGTCCCTGTCAAAGTGTTTTTTCCTAAGGGAAATTTAAGCAGTTAATAAATAACCCACAACACAAAACACAAAAAGATCGCAAAGAGTGATTTGGCACGGTGAGAAACACTCTTTGCTTGAGAGATGTGTGTTTGTGTCAGTGAAAAGCACCATACAAAATAAGTGGAAAGGGTTATTTTCGATCTCTGGGTATAGGTAATGTGACCAACCGTACTTCTTTCGGTAGTACA
>NW_016213796.1:0-1757 GCF_001687245.7 Rhagoletis zephyria | reverse complement strand
ATATGTATAAATATTTGGATAATAAAATTATTTGACCACTTTTGCTTATCATATGCAAATTTTTCATTTTATGAAACCAAATTTTTACTATAGGTCCAAGGGAGGTACTCCTAGGGACTGGCCGATTTCAACTATTTTTTGTATCGTCGATGCGTATTACGAGAATAACATATTTACCAATTTTCGTGAAGATATCGCAATTTTTGGAGCTGAAATTCAAAAATTTTTACTATAGGTCCAAGGGAGGTACCCCTGGGGAATGACCGATTTCATCCATTCTTGGAATTCTTCTTAACTAAGTCATATATAACCTGTATGCGAAATTTCAATGGCCTAGTACCACTCCTTCTAATTTATGCCAAAAAATTTGAATTTCAGACCATAGTGCATCAGTGTGTAGAAGTTTCATAGATAGATGATGAGCTAAAATGTATTTAGTTTTTTGAAAATACAATAACAAAAATATATAGTTATTAATAGTATTG
The DNA here is from genome assembly GCF_001687245.7 of Rhagoletis zephyria. Classification (NCBI taxonomy): domain Eukaryota; kingdom Metazoa; phylum Arthropoda; class Insecta; order Diptera; family Tephritidae; genus Rhagoletis; species Rhagoletis zephyria. Next base: position 1,272 of record NW_016213796.1, on the reverse strand, counting down.
TGAATAGCAAGTACATATAGTCGATGGTTCTGTGCAATAACGACACAGCTCAAAACTCAAGGAAAAAACCTTTAGGACTAAACAGCGACGCATGTCTCTAATCTTTGTCTATTCCTTACTAAATCAATATAAAGCAGTCATAAAGAACAGACTGGAAGTCCATTCCTTTAACCGGACGTCTATTCCAAAAAGAGTTACGTATTTTTATCCGCAGAATCCGAATCTGTGGTAAAACATGTATATATATCCTATTTAAAAAGACGGACTTCCGGTTTGTTTAACCCACCTCCGGTCGAAACCGAAAGTCGGTAATAGTACCAAAAGATAGAGTATCCCCGAACTTGGTGATTCATATTTTAATTTTGTTTTTAAATTAAAACATTTTCGTCCATTTTAGAAGTCCAGGACGAGTTGAAGTTCGAAGGTCATGGAAAGCTGGAAAAAGGCACTCCCGAAAAAAGTTTCAAACGTTTCAAAAGTTATGTATTTTTATCCTCAGAATCCGAATATGTAGTAAAAACATGTGTGTCTGATTAAAAAACAAATTTGCTTCTGGTAATACCAGCATCCCCGATTTGGTCATATTATTGCGTTTTTCGATAAAAAATATTTCCCCCATTTTAGAAAGGGGTGGTCTCGTGTTCCCTAAAATTTCGAGAAACAAAACACGGGGAATTCCGTAAAGTCTCGAAAAGATCCCGTGAATATCATGCAAAATTTAGAAAAGTCCCGAAGATTACGATGCATTATATTATCAATATTTAGAAAATAAAAACCGAAGATTTAGAGACTAAATAAAAATCTAGGTAGTATTTATCACCGCTCTAATAATAAATTGTATTTATTTAAATAATTGGCAACTACTTAGAACTTAAGTTTTCGTACCCGAGCGCACTTGTGCACAAGGGTATATTAATTTTGTTCACATAACGGTTGTTTGTAACAGCCAAAACTAATCGAGATTGATATAGACAAATGTATACATAAATGATCAGGATGAAAAAAGAAATCGATTAAGCCATGTCTGTCTGTCCGTCTGTCCGTCCGTCCNTAACCACGCCCACTTCCCATATAACGGTAATTTCCAGAAATACGAAAACTGCGATATTTTAGTAACTACGGAAGATAATTCACTTAAAATTGATATTTACAATAATTTTTAGACGAAAAATAAGAATATTATAAATTTTTGGAAAATGGGCGTAACCACGCCAACTTATGGTTACATGTGTAACGGGTGATTTTTTTGAGGTTAGGATTTTCATGCATTAG
>NW_016213795.1:0-1757 GCF_001687245.7 Rhagoletis zephyria | reverse complement strand
ACCGTTCACTTATGGTCTAGAGTCTAGTCTAGAGTCCAGGCAATGTATGTGGTCGCAATGGTCTCCAGCTAAGGGGATTAAAAAGGATTAGATTTTTTCTCTGCTCCAAACATAGATATTAATTTTTTTTTGGTATGGGACGAAAATGAAGAAAGTTCTTTAAGAGATTTAGATTTTGCGCTTTAAAAACAAATGATCTTTAAAAACCCATTTTATCTTCTGAAAATACTGTTTACGCTGTCTTATCACCAAATACTATAAAAACCTGGCTAAGAGTTTTTTAAACATTTAAAGCAAAAATTTAATTCACAAAAGTCTTGTGCCGGCAAAGTTTAATAAAAATATCATCCTAATTGCATTGTATAAACAACAAGCCACAAAAGGAAAATATCATTAAAGTGTCAGTGTTATTTTTTCCCCAATTGTTATACATATATATTTCGTGAATTAATTGAGTGAGCAATACGTAATTGCAGAACAAAATGTGCTGCTAACCATGTAGGGTTCATACACATGAATGAATATACGAGTACATAAAATGTTGTTTATTTTTTTTATAAAACCATTTACTAAATGCATTTGTAAGTATGCCAGTAATGCTTATTTATACTACTCTATTTAATGTATAAGCGTATAAATATAGTTATACATGTATGTACATATAAGTATGTATATTTATTTCACTCATAAGTGAAGAGATATGTATATATGTACATATGTATATCGTATAGGTGCAATGCAATTATTACCATTAATGCGTTCTATTTTATAATACTCATTATCGTTCAACCAATTCAAATTGAAGGCCTAGGTAAGCAAAAATAGCTTTATTTATTTGTCGGTAATTAATATGTGCAACTTATGGAACCGCCTGTATGCAAGTACTCACATATAATGGTGCAAATGAAGGCGTGAATGCAATTAAAGTGGAAAAGCAGAAAGAAAAAATTTTAGCGTAGCGGTACTACTATGTTAGAATTATAAAACAGTAAAACTTTGAGAAATAAGAACATCCAATATTTATAATTTATGCATGCAAATATACCTTAACTGCGGTCGCACCTCGGCAAGCAATGGCTAAACTCCGAGTTTATTTCTGCCATGAAAAACAGCTTCTCATAAAAATACAATCGCCGTTCGGAGTCGGCGTAAAACTGTAGGTTCCTCCCTTTGTGTAACAACATCAAGGCGCACGCCACAAATCGGAGGAGAGCTCGGCCAAACACTAACATATGTGTAAGCGCCAAACCATTATTACACCGTGCGACACTACATTTTACACACAAAAAAATGAATATATTCTCGAAACTATGGGTAAATTATAATAAATCTGTGTAGGTACTTAGTACTTTGAAATTTAAAAAATGTGATTAATAAAAAATTCAGTGCAATGTGGGATAACAATAAGAGTATCATATAGAAAAAAAAATCTGTATAATTATAACAGAATAAATTTTTTGGTGCATAAGGACGCATGGGTATGGAAAATGTCCTTTACAAATGTTGTCCTTAAATTTCCTTGAATATTTACAATATTTATTTTTGAAAAATGATTGTTTGAGGACTAATATAAAATTTACTAAAAGCTCATTTTCAATACCTGTTCGTCCTCGTAAACCAAAAAACGACGGAATTTTCTCTCTCATTTGGTACCCATATTGTTATTCTACACTGCACAAAATTTTTTGAATTAATCATATCTTTAAAATTCAAATCCTGACGCCTGAGTGAAAAACTAAAAACGCAGTTTTACTGTA
>NW_016213794.1:0-1757 GCF_001687245.7 Rhagoletis zephyria | reverse complement strand
GGCAAAGACGGTGAAGGCGTACCGGTGCAGCCGCCGGCTGGCGAGGAAGGAACACTGATGCAGTATGTACAGTAAACAGTATGAGCGGTAAATAGCTTAAAAAAAATAAAAAATCGAACTTTTCTTTTTAACAATACATTGCCTTGTGGTAAGTTTCAAACCGCGGCCNCTAAGCTTTCTTTTATTTATTTCTATTTACCATATAGTACATCTTCGAGGTGATGCGAAAGTTGGCAAAGACGGTGAAGGCGTACCGGTGCAGCCGCCGGCTGGCGAGGAAGCCCTCCGCCTTGACCAACTTGGACTGATCACTGATCACTGAAGGGAAATTTTTCTCCATGTTCAGCTTCTGATTGAACTCAAAGGCAAACCGGCGGTTGAGCCGTACCAGCCCACCGCTGTACCGTACAATGACGGCACACTCGTGCGTGGTGGCAAAGAGGAAGAGGTTACACTCGAGAAAGGCGACGTACATGATGGCCACCTGAAGGGGCGGAAAGTCCGGTATGAAGACGATAATGTAGATGATGTAGCACTGTACGGTGATGTAGTAGGGGAAGATCGCCCCGAGGAAGGGGTCACAGTAGCGGCTGTAGTCCTCGATGGCTCGGTAGAGGAACACCAGACGGCAGTTTAGCCGGGTGAAGGTGGCCCAGTGATGTTGAAGATAGGCTCCCTGATGATGTTGAGGAAGAGGGCGTTTCTTCATCTTCATCACCGCCACTTTCTCTATCAGCTCGCCAAACTCCTTCAGCAGCGTCTCCTGTTGAATGCGAGTGTACCGAACGGCGAAGATGGTGAAGACGATGTTCCCGAAGAGGGCTGCAAAAAAGTAACGATGATAATTAGAAACTCCTGAAAACTGCTTCAGANTTGAATGCGAGTGTACCGAACGGCGAAGATGGTGAAGACGATGTTCCCGAAGAGGGCTGAAAAAAAATGAAACGATGATAATTAAAAACTCCTGGAAACTCCTGAAAGCTGCTTCAGAAAAAAAACTCGCCGTAAATCAGATAGGTGATCCACAGGGGAAAGAGTACAGTCCAGTAGAAGATTGAAGTTGAACTTCGCCGGTAGACGTCNAAAAAAAACTCGCCGTAAATCAGATAGGTGATCCACAGGGGAAAGAGTACAGTCCAGTAGAAGATTGAAGTTGAACTTCGCCGGTAGACGTCGTTCAGCCAGACATTGCCGAGAAAGAAGGCGGAAAGAAAGAGGTGAAAGCCTTCACTGAAAGCAATCGCCACGGTTCGCAGCCGCCGTCGAGCTGCCAAAATCTTCACCGTTTCAGCTTCAGGCAGTGCTGCGCCGTTGATGAACAACGTCTTCCCGTCCGAAGAGAGGAAAAAGCGAAATCGACCCTTAACTGGATCGGTGAAGTAGAGCGCCAAGTAGACGCCGACCATGGCGAAGAAGTCGCAGAAGAGGATGACAAAGTCGAGCTGCGGCCAGATCATCTGCGGCACTACCTGGTGGGTGAAGACGTGCGGACTGCCGGTGAACTGCTCCAGGCTGGTCACCAGCTGCCCGGTGGCCTCGTAGTGCAGCCCAAAGACGCCGTACAGGCAGGTGACCAGGGTGGCGAAGAAGGGAAAGATGTAGTGCAGAGGTTTTTTGGTGGTGGTAGGCTGCTGGGCGGCATGTTCATCATCACCATCTTCACTATCATCTTCAGCATCAACTTCTTCTTCTTTTACTTTCAATGGACGTACGGGATCAAGCGTTCCCACTAGAGCACTCCAATGGGCGATTGGAAT
>NW_016213793.1:0-1757 GCF_001687245.7 Rhagoletis zephyria | reverse complement strand
CTTAATTCTTTAGCTTTTTGTTTATTTCGCCAATTTCATGAACATGTGCTGCTGAGTTGCTGCTGTTTGACTTAAGGCTGCGGCTTGACTTGCTTTTAGCTGCCCGTTTTGCCTTGACTTGGCATCTTACTCGCTGCCTTTTGGCGGTTATTTGGCATTTGTTGCACTCGTAAAATGTAGAAATTTATTTGAATCCTTTTTCGTTGACGGCGGCTGCTGACTGCTGGCTATTTATTTGTGTGCATTTTAAACCAATTTTTTTGCGCTTATCGAATTTTGCGCTAAATTAGATTCCAATTGGCTACAAAGCGGTAGTGACGGCAGTGATGACAACAACTGCCGCTACGGCTGCTGGCAGCTGTTTTTCGCTGTAGCCGGGCATAAGCATAAGGAAAAAGCTCAAAAATGCAGCTTCTAAAATAGCGCCTTGAAGAGTTTGAAGTCGACGGCTGTCAAGTTGAAAGGTTGCGCGCCGCCTGCCTGCCTGCTATTTCGCAATTTAACAAATGTAGTGTGCGTCAAAAAAAAAGTGCAACAAATGTTTTTTTTTTCTGTTTCTCAAAATGCGTTGCACCATCTGCCATTTGCTGACTGACTCACTACACCTTCCCTAACAACATTTCTACCACTCCTTTTTTCGGCATAGGTAACTGCTCGCCTTTGCTGCGATCTGCAATGCCGATTTTAATCGCTAATTCCGCAAAAATATCTATAACAAACAATTTGAAATTTAACTGCAGCGTTTTTTCGCCCATCAAATTGCCAACAAATGCTGGTCGAACGATCGGGCTGTCGGTGCTTAGTAATTGGTACTTTCATGGTTTAAATTTTTTATTTTTTTTTTTTTGCAAATTAACTTTTCGTTGTCCAATTATATAAACTATACCTAAAATTAAAATTTCATTAGTTGTCGCACCGCCAAGTGTCGCCGATAATAGTAGAAAAAAGTTATTTTTTGGGTAGAGCGAAATTTTAGTGTTGTCAGCATGCAACTGTTGCGGTTTTTTCTCTTACCACCAGCCAATTTAACGTAATGTGGCCGAATATTTCGGTAGCATATTTTGTGGTTTTCACCTGGGCGTCTACGCGGCTAATTGTGGTTTTGGCTATTATTTATTTGGCTATCATTTAATTAAGCACATGTTTGTAGTAGGCGATGACGTAACATCTGCTGACCCCTGTGTTGTGCTGCCTGTATGAATTATGTTTCCAAGGTGTAAGCTAGAACTTGAGGAAACGATGATGAATCTCATAACAAGTAAAAAAGGCTTTATGCGATTAAAAGCTCTAACATATGTTTAAGTTTTTCTAATATTTTTTTTTTATAAAAAATAGAGATGCCAAATCAGAAAAAAAAATTTTTAATCGATTCGAATCGAAATAAAAATAATCAATGCAGGGTAAATCACCAAAAAATTAATAACGCCTTTTAGTGAAGACACTAGACTTGAAACCAAAGCATGTTAAACAGGTAGCAGGACGATAGCAGCCGAATTGATTTTTTTTCATGCATTTTGCAATCTAAATTGTCATTTTGCTTTATACTTTACTCCACAATCGCCAAGATAAAATTGTCAAAAATCAACAGAATTTTTTAGTCGGTTGAAACTTGCACTTGTATGGGTTATAAAACTAAAGATTCAGTTTTAAAAGTTGAAATTTTTATGGAAATTCGTTAAATTAATCCTGAATTTTGTTTAAAGTTTGGAACCTTGATTTATATGGTTTTGGTTAAAGCTGTGAAAATATTTTTATGT
>NW_016213791.1:0-1757 GCF_001687245.7 Rhagoletis zephyria | reverse complement strand
TTGGGGAATTTGTATGCTGCTACAACAACAACAACGACATACAGACGAGCCATCAACGATATTCATAGAGAGTCAGTTACTACCTACCTCGACTCTCGACCTATGAATGCCGTAATACGAGCCCAATCACCACCTGTAGAAGAGATGGGGCTTCAACTGCCACGAGAGACCCGCGTTACCCTGGCTCAATTACGGTCTGGATACTGTAGCCGCCTTAACAGCTACTTGTCCAGACTCGACCCCAATATCCCCAATGAGTGCCCGGAATGTGGAGAGTCCCCCCACGACACCAACCACCTCTTTACATGCCAGCTCAATCCGACTCAACTAACACCCCTCTCCCTCTGGTCCGAACCCAACGAAACAGATCGTTTCCTGGGCCTCCCGTTAGTTGAGCTTGACGACGTAGACCCGAAAAAGGCGGGCTTAGTAGTGCCGCTACAACAACAACAGCGGCTCCGCTGGCTTGGTCATGTCGTTCGAATGGACACCGACGCTCCAGTTCTGAAAGTATTCAACTCGGAACCCGCGATGGAAAGATCAGGTGGAGAAGGCCTTGTCTTCACTTGGCGATTCCAATTGGCGTCAGTTGGCACAGAGGAGAAACGACNTCCGAGTATTCAACTCGGAACCCGCGATGGAAAGATCAGGTGGAGAAGGCCTTGTCTTCACTTGGCGATTCCAATTGGCGTCAGTTGGCACAGAGGAGAAACGACTGGCGTGCTTTGCTGAACTCGGCCAAAATCGCTTGGGCGGTTACAGCGCCAAAAAATAAGATTTAGTTAAAACGATTTTGTAATTAAACAATAAATTTACGCTAAAAAATAACATTTTAAGACTTTTTACTATTTTCAAATTCGAAACGCTCTAGCTCCAACTCAAGCTGCCGCAGTTTAATTTGTTTTTTATTTTTTTTTTTCATTATAACGATTGCCAATTTTAATTCGTTTACTTACATTTTTCGTTGTTCGCTAAAGTTTAAAATGTTCCTTTGATCATTTACATATATTTTTTTGTTTATTTTTTTTTCTATTCCACTGGCTTTTACTTGATCGGAATATTTCCGATAAAAAAATTCCGATACTCGGAATGCAGTACATCAAATTTCCGATAGAATTCCAGTTCGAAGTGGATCGAAATGTAGAACAAGGCGGAATCGAACACCAACAATTGGAAACAAATCCGATTCCGATTCGAATCCAATTGCAGAACAGGGNTTACATATATTTTTTTGTTTATTTTTTTTTCTATTCCACTGGCTTTTACTTGATCGGAATATTTCCGATAAAAAAATTCCGATACTCGGAATGCAGTACATCAAATTTCCGATAGAATTCCTGTTCGAAGTGGATCGAAATGTAGAACAAGGCGGAATCGAACACCAACAATTGGAAACAAATCCGATTCCGATTCGAATCCAATTGCAGAACAGGGCTGTATACCTCCGATTTGTGTTAACCGGACATCGAACAAACGGCCCGAAAGGTTCGTTTCCCGACACTTTTTGTTAGTAGTTTTACACGTTACTTTCCCATTCTTGATTTTCTGTGCGAACGACTTGATAATTGGGGCTACCGCTTCATAAGGTTTAATAATTTTTTTAGCTGACGGTGTTGTCCATTTTCTTCCATGTATGCTCTAAATTTCTTTTTATATGGAAGCAGCGTCAGCAAAAAAAGTGCATGCCTACTACGGTATCCGATGGATGCTATCCGCGCGGATATAATCCGATTCGCACTGTCTTGTGTACATTATTA
>NW_016213790.1:0-1757 GCF_001687245.7 Rhagoletis zephyria | reverse complement strand
TTATTGTTATCGCTTTGCTCAAGCGAGTTTGGAACTTTTTTTCGTGTGCATCATTATCAAGTTGAGAACAGAAATCAAAATCAATTGTTCTGAAGGAATTTTTCACTCACCAATTACACGTTGCATACTTGCTTTATGCGCTAATTTCTTTACAGCCCCTCCGACACCATCGCAAGCTCCTTTGCCGTGGGACGTCGCAAAAAAATTCCATTCGGCTTCGATCGCGAAGTCATTTTTATGATAGCATAAATTCAAAAAGTTGAATTTGTTTTTGTACTGCGATCCAGCCCCATCGGAGAAGTAAAACAATTTTCTTACACTTCTACATCCAAATTTCTTTTTTAAATACAGTACAAGTCTAGTGTTGAATAAAATGACAGAATTTGCGTCATGAGTTAATTTTTCAGATATTATAACAAAGCTCAGGTGATTAGTCTCTTCATCTTCACGGTAGGAAACTACATAAGGATGAAGAGTTGCTTGGGTATTTGACCAATGATGGGACTGGATCGCATCTTGAATTTGAAAAGAGTAGTTTACCGCGAAATCTAAGCTGACTACAAATTCTCCTTCTCTCAATTCCTTTTTTTTCTACAAAATAGACCGCTTGAGCTTTCGATAAAAAAAATCGTGCTTGAGGACTGAAGACAAATCGGAACCCAGTGTTTCTACAAACTTTGTAGTTTCTTCGNACCACTTGAGCTGAAGACAAATCGGAACCCAGTGTTTCTACAAACTTTGTAGTTTCTTCGGTTACTTGCACGATATCGCATCTGAAGAAAATGATTACAATGATAAAAAAAAATCATAGAAAAAGAGGAAGAGGAAAAATTAATCATTTTTTCAATTACCGGTCAGTGTTTATCCATTGACTGAATGTTATTTGCTTGATTTTTCCTTTTTGGTTGTTGTTGGTTCCGACAGGAACGAATTTCCGTCATCCCTTTTCAAATTTGGTTTGGAGACAAACCCGAGAACGAAAAATGACAATGAAGATGGCACAACGCCGAAACCGGTTTGTCTNTGAATTTCCGTCATCCCTTTTCAAATTTGGTTTGGAGACAAACCCGAGAACGAAAAATGACACTGAAGATGGCACAACGCCGAAACCGGTTTGTCTCCAAACCAAATTTGAAAAGGGATGACGGAAATTCGTTCCATAATACATTATTTGCTTGACTTTATTTTCAATCATAGTTTCTTGAATTTTCTTCATGACTACAGCTACTCCAGGAAATTTTTTGCAATCATGCAAAAAACAATCTGGCGTTGAATTTTGGCACACAGAACGTTTTATTAGGTCGCCCATTGACTCATCGAAAGCTATTTTGCAATTTTTCAATTCCTGCTTGATCCCATAAACTTTCAGAGCTAAATTTTGGTGTGATTTACATACGCAAACATTGTGCGTCCCACTCTGGCCAGCTACAATGCATTCTCAAGGCCTCTTTGAATTTTGTCAGACCAATCAATGCTTCTGGATTTTCTATTCCAAATTGTTCATGTAAATCACTCAAATTAAATAATAGTAATCTCTTTTGGGCCTTTTTTTCACCGTCTTCAATCACAATTTTACAGTCTCTTATTCCGGGTAATAATCTGCTTGAATGATCAGACAAATAGAAATTACGCACTTTTTAACAGTCAAGTCTAAAATTTGTTTCCCTCGTTTTTTATCTGGCAAAGATGCATAACCACTCTTTTTAATTAGGCTTTTAGCTTTTGATGCCATTCGTTTAGAGACATTAAATGTGTCG
>NW_016213789.1:0-1757 GCF_001687245.7 Rhagoletis zephyria | reverse complement strand
ATCGAATTGCAAAAGGACCAGTGCAGGTAAATACGTTAGTTTAATAGTAAATAGGAAAATTGCATAAGTAGGTGTATAAGTATTTAATACTTACATATATCCGTGGTATTTTAGGTTCCTATTTCTCTTCTTCTTGTGCAGTACGCGCCACCATTTTTGAGCTAATTGTAGGATTGGGAAAAAACTCGATCTCATGAAATATGTCTATAGAAAAGCTTGATATAGTCGAAGCCGGTTCGCTGCTATCTGATAAACTTAATTGACGCGGAAACTGTGGCTCCAATCTTATTCGAGCCTTTTCATATAAATTCCATCGGATAATTAACACTTCGGCTAAATGAAAAATATCGGTTTAATGAAACAACATTTATATCGCGAAATTCGAAGATACACTAGTTAAGATATGTTTAAATGCAGCTATTTTTTGAACTCAACTTTATAACACAAAATGGCCCTCGAAGTGTTTTCGCAATTATAACAACTCTATTAAACCAAATAAGTAATCAGCTGATTTCATAGTTTATTATGTTACTATCCACGTACTCAGTATTAATACTCAACTCGTTGGCAATGATTTTTTTTTAAGTTTGCCAGCATTTTAAAATCATATAAAATTAAGATTAAGAAAATTTGTTCGAAATTGTTGTTTGGGATTGAAAGTGAGAATGTGTATATGAGTTTGTGTTTAAATCAGCAACCGTAATAGTTATAAGTTATACAGCAAAAAATTCATTTTAATTATTGTGCTTCAATTTTTATTTTGCCTTCAACAAATAATACATACATCACGAGATTTTTTTTTTCATTTACAAAATAACTGTTACCTGATGAGTTATATTTTTTTATTCATTCGGTGAGTTTTATTTCCAATTACAAAATAAAACTTAAGGGCTGAACTTTTATTTGTTTGTTTGAAGCGCTTGAGTTTTACTTTATGAAAGAAAAATAAAACTCACAAAATATCTAACTTTTATTTTTTTAATTAAAAAATAAAACTCACCAGGTAATTTTTATTTCTTGAGCGAAATATAAAACTCATCTGACAACACATATATTTTGTGAACGTAAAATAAAAATTATTAAATAAAGGTTTATAGTAACTTATCATAGGTAACATATCATAAGTTCTGGATGCTTCTTTAATAATGATTTTTTTAGATACAGTTGAAATTCACTAATAGTTATTTTCGATCCCTGGTTTAAAATTTTAAAACTAAGTTGCTTGAAAACGTCAAGAGTTTTAAAAATGCCTCTCAGCTGTTCTACCTTACTATGTTTTTATCATGTACTTCAGTATGATTTATATACTCTTGCATACGTTCAAACCAATTAGCGAAGCATTTTTCCCGCAGTAAAGTTGGTACCCAAAAAAAAATGTTTCTTCTGGTGATGAAAATCGTTATCCGCAACGTTTATCCTTAATGCGTGAGAACAAATGATGAAAAAAATGATCCATCAATTCGCTGTTTTGAGTATTTAAAATAAAAAAAAACCCTGTTTTGTTATCATAAAATGTACTGTAAAACGTTCTCAGTATTTTCATAGGTCTGTACGATGAATGCACTAAAAGTGTAGAAAAGTGCAGTGCAGACCGACATTTGACATTTGATGCAAGAAAATATGTACCTGGCAAAATTCAAATCGACTCAAATGTCATTTAAGACCTTTTACAGACCCTTTTTTCCAAATACATTTGAATAAGCAACATCTTTTGATTGAGTTCCAATCGAACCAGGGGTCCTATGGAGTAGTAGTAC
>NW_016213788.1:0-1757 GCF_001687245.7 Rhagoletis zephyria | reverse complement strand
TCAACTACAAACGATTCTGGACTTGAATTCATTAAAATTGAAGCTGTAGATGTAAAATGCTTCATACGAATTAAAAAAAAAACGCATTACGCTCTTATTTTTCAACTAAAAAAAATTTTTTTAACTACAATCAACTACAAACGATTCTGGACCTGAATTCATTAAAATTGAAGCTGTAGCTGTAAAAAGCTTCATATGAATTTTTTAAAAAACGCATTACGCACTTATTTTCTCAACTAAAAAAAAAATATTAAAAATACAATCAACTACAAACGCTTCTGTACCTGAATTCATTAAAATTGAAGCTGTAGCTGTAAAAAGCTTCATATGAATTTTTTTAAAAACGCATTACGCACTTATTTTTCAACTAAAAAACAAGTTTAAAACTACAATCAACTACAAACGATTCTGGACTTGAATTCATAAAAATTGGAGCTGTAGCTGTAAAAAGCTTCAAATGAATTTTTTTAAAAACGCATTACGCACTTATTTTTCAACTAAAAAACAAGTTTAAAACTACAATCAACTACAAACGCTTCTGTACCTGAATTCATTAAAATTGAAGCTGTAGCTGCAAAAAGCTTCATATGAATTTTTTAAAAAACGCATTACGCACTTATTTTTCAACTAAAAAACAAGTTTAAAACTACAATCAACTACAAACGCTTCTGTACCTGAATTCATTAAAATTGAAGCTGTAGCTGCAAAAAGCTTCATATGAATTTTTTAAAAAACGCATTACGCACTTATTTTTCAACTAAAAAACAAGTTTAAAACTACAATCAACTACAAACGCTTCTGTACCTGAATTCATTAAAATTGAAGCTGTAGCTGCAAAAAGCTTCATATGAATTTTTTAAAAAACGCATTACGCACTTATTTTTCAACTAAAAAACAAGTTTAAAACTACAATCAACTACAAACGATTCTGGACCAGAATTCATTAAAATTGAAGCTGTAGCTGCAAAAAGCTTCACACGAATTTTTTTTAAAACGCATTACGCACTTATTTTTCAACTAAAAAAAAANAAGCTGTAGCTGTAAAAAGCTTCATATGAATTTTTTAAAAAACGCATTACGCACTTATTTTTCAACTAAAAACAAAAAATTTAAACTACAATCAACTACAAACGATTCTGGACCTGGATACATTAAAACGGAAGCTGTAGCTGTAAAAATCTTCATATGAATTTTTTAAAAAACGCATTACGCACTTATTTTTCAACTACAAACAAAAAAAAAACTTACTACAATCCTCCTGAGAGTTAGATCTATCTATCTAGGTATTTTATCAAAATGCATCAAGGTCGGGTGCTAACTTCACCGGCTAATGAAAAGTGTGTGCCAAGGCGAATTAATATAAGGTGATAGCAGGAGTACAAAAACAAAAATTTACATGTATTTTGTTTTTGCCTTTGCGGCATAAACTGTCAAAATCTGTAAGAGTGTGTGTAGAAATTCAAACAAATTTTTTCAACTTGATATCAGAAGCCGTGCGGCGAAACACATACACAAAATCAGCTGAGCTAGTAACACCACCTTATATAAATTCGNTTTTCTATCACCGCGAGTTGTTTCGGTGCGGGCATAGTTATTTCAAAATATAAAGTTTGATGCCAACCGGGGTTTTTCAGTGGATATATAATTCATGTGAATTATAATTTGAAATTGTTTATTTAGCTAAGGAAAAAGCAAAGCAGTATACTTCCAGTTTCAGTTTTTCTATCACCGCGAGTTGTTTCGGTGCGGGCATAGTT
>NW_016213787.1:178-1757 GCF_001687245.7 Rhagoletis zephyria | reverse complement strand
TAACTTGATAACGGCTTCACCGAATTCAAATAAATTTATACGGCATATTCAGGCTATCATCCAAATGGTTTATGTGAAGTTTGCCCGAATTCGTAATAGGGGGTGTGGCACCTCCCATGCTAACTAAAATTTTTATGTTGTATATCTCTTGAAATATTTGTGGTAGAGTATTGGAAATTGGTATAGAGGTATATCAAATAATTCCATACTCATGGAGAAAAATGTGCGGTATTGGAAAAGAGGGCGTGGCACCTCCCATCTTATATATAAAAAGTTGAAGTGCAAGATTTCAACCAAATTTATATGGCATAGTCGGGCTATTATGCAGATGGTTTGTGTTAAGTTTCCCCGAATTCGGAAAAGGGGGCATGGCACCACCCATACTAACAAAAATTTTCATCTGGTATATCTCTTGAAATATTTGTGGTAGATTACTGGAATAGAGACACATGAAATAATTCCATACTACCCATCTTAAATAAAAAAAATAAGTGCACGAATTCTACCAAATTTAAACGGTTTATTCGGACTATCATGCAGATGGGGTATGTGAAGTGGGCCCGAATTCGGTCCAGCGGTTCATGATAAATGACAGTTTATGTCTGTCACGCGAACCACGTATATGGTACAACAGCAGATACATGAAAAATCGAAAACATAGTGAAAAATTCTTGCTATTTATGATGTGCTGTGTTTATTTTTTCTTCGGATAAACTAAGTCAAGTATAAACATGGCTGCAATATAGTTCTCAATTAGTACATGATTTTTTTTTTAAACATATACGATTTAAAAACAACAAAAACAGATTGTTTTATATCAACCCGGCCTTGAGCTCAAAAAAATCAATATAATAATCAATTGAATTTATTTCAATAATTTTGCACAAATTTGTTGCATCATTTCGTACGAAAAGTTTCAAAACGTAGTTTAAAATTGTTGCTATAATGTGCTGTTTTTATTTTTTCTTTGGATAAATTAAGTCAAGTATAAACATGGCTGCAAGTTTTTCAATAGGGATTTTGTAGAACCAATGGAATGAAAGTCACCACAACACAACATATCTGTCATTTCATCGTATTATCGAATAGGTCGTGTACATTGATATTCGGTCTTTCTATTTTGGACTCCACGATCAACACAGGCAGATGAGACCAATGCATGCTTGAAGTCTTCCCCTCTGTGGCGATATGTGCAAAAATTGACATTACACATAAACATGCGTGTTCAGTTGCACAAGCAATTGTTAGAGATCGGAAATGGCAAAGTTCGAATCGATAATACAAATGGGTTGATCACATTGCCGAAGAATTTTTGTACAATTCTCCAATTAAAAGAAAAATTGATTGAACCCGTTTTTCCAAATATTGCTCAAAATTACCTGTATCACGATTGGTTGAGAGAACGCGCAATACTGGCACCAAAAATGTGCATATCAATTCAATCAATTATCAAATTCTAGAAAAATTGCCATATGAAGTGACAACATATAAATCTGTTGACAGCGCAATGAATCAAGATGACGCAGTGAATTATCCAGTTGAATTTTTGAATTCAATGGAACCGCCTGGTATGCCACCA
>NW_016213787.1:0-168 GCF_001687245.7 Rhagoletis zephyria | reverse complement strand
AACATATAAATCTGTTGACAGCGCAATGAATCAAGATGACGCAGTGAATTATCCAGTTGAATTTTTGAATTCAATGGAACCGCCTGGTATGCCACCAGAGCTGGGTCGTAATGATTCCTTTAGGAAGTAAATTACTCCCAATTACAGATTACAAGGAATTGTAATTAG
>NW_016213786.1:0-1757 GCF_001687245.7 Rhagoletis zephyria | reverse complement strand
TTTTATTCTATTTATTTGTGATTGTTGCTGCTTAGAATTGTCACTTGCGCAAGTAAAGATCACTTTGCATGCGAAGAACATTACTTGTAAATGGCTAATAAAATGAAGAAGTACGGGGAAATGGATGAATACCAGTTTTTAGTTAGAATTTCAAATCTCAAGCAAAACTGTATTGGAGAGCTCTGTTTAAATTCTCAGTAAATCTAGTAAGTGTTTGTATGAGTGAAAGTGAATAGAGTCTTTAGTTGTACACATACATACATATTTAGAGGCCCTGTAATCATCTAAAAACAGGGACAATCAATAAAATTTACTTTGATTTTGAAGGTGTAAAAATATCTAGTATTGTTATTTCTAAGATACCTTTTTACTCTTGTTTGACTGTGGCTTCCTTTTTACAAAAAAAAAAATATGTAAATATAAAAAATTAAAAAAAAAAAATATATTTTTAATTTTTAAGCTATTATATGAAAGGCTAAGATTTTCCGATATTTTTGATCAGCATCGTAATTATTCTGGATTTTTCAGACGATTTTCTGTGTATTTTTTTCGGCACTCTTGGAGATTTTTTTTTTCGAATTTTGACAAGTTCTGGAATTTCAACTACGAAAAATTTTGGTATTTTTTTTGGACTTTTCTGAACTTATTCGCGACTCCTCGCATTTTGTTCTTTCAGTATTTTTTTAGTATGTTTCGGGATTTTTTTCGACCGTACCTTTCGGGGGCTTTTAGATTTTTTCTGGACTTTTCAAGACTTTTTACGTAGTATTGTTTCGGGATTTTGCAGAACTTTTTGAGATTTTTCCGCGGTTTTTTCGCTTTTTTACGAGAGTTTTTGCGCTTTCTCAAATTTTAATCTTCGAGATTTTTCCGTTAATGTTTCGGTATTTTTTCGAGACAATTCTGGATATATTCCCGAACGTTTTCGGAATATTTCCTGTTGTATCTTCCGGGAGCTTTTAAAAAATTTTGCTGGACTTTACGGCATTGTTCATGTATTATTATTTTGGAATTCTCCGAACTTTTTTTTGGGATATTTCCGGGCACTTTTGGGTACTGTTCGAGAGTTTTCTAGATTTCTCACTTTTTACTCTTCGAGAGATTTAGGGAACTTTTTATTTTTCGAGAGTTTTTAGAGCATTTTAAAGTGTTACCGAGATATCGTATTTTTTTGGGTTATTTTCCGTAATGTTTCCGGTAATTTTCGGGTTTATTTGTGTATTACTTTTCGATTTTTCGGACGTTTTCGAGATTTTTAGGACCTTTTCCGGCGAATCGAGATTTTCTCTGGTTAAGGTTTTACTTTTGGAATTTTTTTGGTAATTTTTGAAATTTCTATTGAATTCCTCGTGCTTTATTTTTCGAAAATTTTCAGACCTCATACAAATTCGTCGGTACTTTTTGGTATTATTTCGAAATTTGAGGATATTTTTCGGAATATTTTATAATTTTTCGAGAATTTCTAGATGAAAAAAATATTTATTTGTAAACTTTGCATTTTATGAAGTCCTTAAATTTTAAAAGCAAAAAAAGTCTGCACAAAGATATATCTCAATTTTTTGTTTTAAAAAATAAATAAGCATTTCTATACATGCACATAATTTTTTTTTAGTCACGATATTAATGACATGAATCAAAAAACAACTTTTTTAAATATCTGAATATCACTAGCAACAAGCAGACTCTATAAAAACTTCATTAGTTTGCAGGCAGATATTGGCTTATTGCCTTCGACAATAGTTTCGGTGTGACCTTAT
>NW_016213783.1:314-1758 GCF_001687245.7 Rhagoletis zephyria | reverse complement strand
GTGATTGTATTGTCCTTCCTTCAACCGATCGTATTTAATATAGAAGGGACCCACGCCCATTCAATTTTAGTATAACAAAGTGCAAGTTTGAGGTAGCTAGGACTTACCATTGATATTTAGCAATTTCTTTTTGGTTGTTTGGTAAGTCCTAGCTTCCTCATACTTGCACTTCATTATACTAAAATTGAATGGGCTAAAAAAATATTTCTAGAGAGCGTAAATAGAAAGTGAATTATTTTAATGAAATTTTGCAGAGTTTTCTTAAATTTTGCACAAGGTTTGGAACTCTGATTTTTGGGGATTTTGTTGTAGAATTGACCATATTTTTATAAAAAATTACCGAAAACTAAAATATTAAAAAAATAGTTGCCCGTATTGTAAAAAATTCGTTGTACCTAAACTTTATTGACTGACTGTATTAACGTAGCTGTGGTGGATTGCATAAAAGAAATTAATTTGTCTTTTCTTAAAAAAAAGGTCACTCTGGGGGCTTGCATTTTTAAATAAATTTCTTGAAAAAGTGGTAATTATTTTGACACTTTTTTTTAAATGCCTCTCTTTCTGCACCTGCATTGCCTTTCTCAATTGTGATTGTTAAGCAACTCAAAAACTATACCAGCATGATTACCGACGAATCCGTTTGAGAGTAGCCGCACCCTTATAAAAGGAATAAGACCCAAACTTTTCAGGTAAAAATTTCAGTAGGTTGCGTCTTTATGGCCTTTTCAATTTTATAAATTATCATTATTTTTAAGTGGAAAAATAAAACTGAAAATTAATGATAATCTCTGCGCGAAAAAATAAAAATCATAAAATAATCATTATTTGTAATCCCAAAAATAAAAATCAAATAATAATTATTTCCGTTTGAGCGAAAAAATAAAACTCAATAATAATTCATAAAATAATGATTAAATGCTGCTTTAAATTATTTTACTCATAATGATTACCTTCCCTGCTTTTAAAATTTAAAATAGAATAGTTTAGTGAAACTACCACATTTCACTGCTTTTGGGCAGGTGCGGAACTAGTTACTATCGGACTGGTTCGTTTTTTGCAAAAAAGAACTAGTACTGAACTAGAAATCTGGTTCACTAGTTCGTGTTTTCCCTACAGGGCCCTGTAGGGAAACGAACTAGTGCGGAACTGGTTCGGTTCTAGTGCATTTGGAACCATGACTAGTACGCGTTAATTCTCTTTTGCATGCTAGCGACTGGCGAATTTAACATTGCGATGCCCTAGGAAGTGTCAATTGTCCCCTGTTGCGTCCCTTTGGCTCTAGTTCCGAACCAGTTCTAAATTCGACAGATAAGATCTAGTTCGTTTTGCATCCCTTTTTCTATAGTTCCGAACCAGTTCCAAATTCGACGGATGAGATCCCCTTTTCTTTAGTTCCAAACCAGTTCCTAATTCGACAGATGAGATCTAGTTCGATCTGCATCCA
>NW_016213783.1:0-183 GCF_001687245.7 Rhagoletis zephyria | reverse complement strand
TAGATCTATATTTCTAATCAGGCTTGTCGAAACATTTCCCTTCTAAATTAAATACGATCGGTTGAAGGAAGGACAATACAATCACAAATGTTTAAACACATTTATTAAAAATTTATAAACCACATTTTTTTTTGTATACTTAATGATCTGAGAGACGGACGTGTTTTTGAGCGCTCCACAAAA
>NW_016213782.1:0-1758 GCF_001687245.7 Rhagoletis zephyria | reverse complement strand
GTAGTTCTGATATTTTGTGATTTAATTAATCGAACATATGCATCGCTCAGTTACTCAAATAACGGAATTTTGAGGTAAATGAGCAAGCTCTATTTTCTAAATTTTGACACCAATTTGAAAACCTTAAATGCCTAAAAACTTCCGTGGCATCTTGACGTTTTATGCTGAAGAGGAAAACTCGGAAGTTTCTTCTTGCCTACGGGACCCGATTGCCATCGAACCTGGGTAATACCGAGAGTAACACGCCATCCTGAGTTAAATTTTATTTTACCGAAACCGAATTTAAGGACTTTTTATTCGCAAACGTATTGCTTTCTTGCAACATTTTTTTACTCTAAATTACGAATCTAAATTTAAAATATTCGGATATTAAAAAAAATAATCAATCTTTTTTTCTTTTAATAAAACTTACTGCATAAATACGCATTTTTGCATTTCGTTTGATTTAAATGACAAAATCAACCAAAATAAAGACCAATTCAAAAAATGCAAAGAAACTAACGACTAAAAGCCGACTATAACGACAACGCCACGTTAAAGGAAAATGTAAAAAACCACAGAATTTTTAGAATGTGATTGTGTGTCTGGCCTAGACCTAGAAAAGGAAATTTTGCTACCGTTGCTGTTGCTGTTGTTGCTATAAAGCGCTTGCAGTTTAACAAATCAACAGCCGTTGAGACTGCCATTGCCGCTTTTGTTGCTGTTGTTGCCTTTTGCTGCAATTTGCTCTATACAACTGCAATGCAATTCATTATTTGTTCTCCTTCTTCGCAAATCAAAAATATGCCTAAACAAACATAAAATTTACCCGAGCAAGTGATTGCTAGTTGGCCGGACGTTTGGGGGAGGAACGGGAATTTCGACATTTGTGATAAAAGGAATGTATTGGTGGGTCTTTGTGTGCATGTATGTACATATGTACATGGGCATGCATGCATGTGTATCTTCTAGTAAACTTTAGTGCTAGTCTAGCTGATTTATCTGTGCTTGTTATTCAATTATACGAAGCAGCACAGGGTGCGCAAATGCTAGCTAGCGTCTTCCCTGGCGCTCATAAACTATTCGTGCGAGTAATTGATAAAGTTTGCGACCTACCACAATATGAGCAATCGAAACTGAAAGTGATTAGTAAACACCTAATTAAATATAGCACATACAAGTGTGTATGTAAGTACGTATACATGCATACATAGGTTTGTATATGTTGATTTCAAATGCCCTTATCGGAATTNCATAAATATTTCAAGTTGTGCTATTATTTAATAAAATAAGATAATGCATATCGTCACTATCAATGCAAAACGTTTTTGCACATTTAATACAATTTAGGGATGTCGAAAAATCATCGATGCATCGAAAATAACGATGGTTTTGCTTCGATGTATCGAAAATTTTCCACTCGATGTATAAATAGTCGATTGTTTTCAGTAAACTGACATCTCTAGTACATCGAACCGCCAAAAATCGCTTTGTCTGAAATGCAAAGAAAGCAAGATGCAATTCTATAGCTCATAAAATTTCTATAGCTTTGATCTGTAATACTTTTTCTAAAATTTGATGAGCTACAAAACTGCATACACATATGTAGATGTTCTAGAGACTCATATTAAAAAGTTCAAAATAATTATGGAAATTTTTCGAATTTTTCTAAATTTTGTATAAAGTTTGCAACATTGGTTCTATACATGGTTTTGGTTAAAGTATGAAAAGTGGGTAATTTCCCTATTTGAGGGATATTTTGCATCAAAAATTATTAGA
>NW_016213781.1:0-1758 GCF_001687245.7 Rhagoletis zephyria | reverse complement strand
ACTCCACTTCCAGCCAGTACCAGTGCTCCACTGTTCCTTAATTACTCACCCGTGGTGATCAGGTACGGCTTGACAGTGGTCGTCTTAATGTACGCGTCGAGATTGGCCTGGGCGAGCTCATTTCGCAGTGCCATCACCATGCCAACGTTGGCGAACTTGGAGGCACAGTAGTCGACCATTCGAATGGCGCCAATGTGGCCGGCCACGGAAGCAGTGGTCACAATGTGCCCTCGCTTCTGCTTGATCATCTCAGGAAGGAAGCACTTGATGGTGGCAAAGTGGGCGAGCACGTTCACGTCAAAGGTCAGCTGATTTTTCTCGTCGAGCGTGTCGAGAAAGTAGGCGCCACTGACGACACCGGCATTGTTCACCAGCACGTCCACCACGCCCACCTCTGACTGCACCTTTTGGGCGGTGGAGTAGATCTCCTCTCGACTGGCGAGGTTCACCCTGTACGAGTGCACCATGTTCACGTCGAGCTTCTTCTCCTTGATCATCTTCACCGTCTCCCTCATGCCAGCTTCATTCACGTCCCAGAGGACCACCCTACAGCCGAGCTGTGCAAACTTGACCGCCATCAGCTGGCCAATGCCCGAACCTGAGCCGGTTATCAGTACTGTCTGTCCTCTGATATCCTTGTACCGCCAGGACTCGGGGGTGAGCGCAAAGAGAATGCCCACCACCAGCTGATAGAGGATTCCCATGAAACTGACAAAGCGGTTAGAGGTCGATCGGAGGGGCAGTTTGGAGGTGACCATTGCGAAGCTGTGTGCTGTAGGTACACGTGCAAAAAAAGTAAAAGAAAGCTGTGCTAAACTCGAGCAAGTGCAGATGTCAAAGCCAGGCAAGTTTGGGTTGTCAAGCCTTATAAGCGACTGTTATGTCAAAACGAGACACTTATCTCGCATTTGTGATTGCCAACCAAGATGATATAAGAAAATGATATCGCCATATTGATAAAGCGGCATTTTCTCTAAAAGCATTTGTGTCTGAAAACACTGAAGTTGTGCTGCCAATAAATTTTCTGTAGTTTTTATTTTAAAAATTAATTTTCAGAGTTTTTTGTTTGGCGCCCAAAACTCGAAATTGTTAGCTCAAATTGGATGAGTATCTTGTGTCAACAAACAAATCAATTATTAAAATACAGACTTTAAAACATGTTTTTTGTTTTAGACATTGAAAGAACCCAAATGCTTNAGTTTTTTGTTTGGCGCCCAAAACTCGAAATTGTTAGCTCAAATTGGATGAGTATCTTGTGTCAACAAACAAATCAATTATTAAAATACAGACTTTAAAGCATGTTTTTTGTTTTAGACATTGAAAGAACCCAAATGCTTTTACATTAATTTTGTCAACTTTAAAAACACGCTACATGTTATAATTATTGTGTTTACAAACTCAAATAAAATTTTAACTACTAGTAGTAAAAATAATTTTTGTTTGCAACCTTTATTTCCGCATTTTTAAATGTACGTTTGTGTTCAAATATGTAAAAATAAATTTAATCTAACAACGAAAACGAATGATTAATTACTCACTGTAATGTTTAAATATTTTTACATTTTTTCTAAAAAATGCCATCATTAGAGCACTTTTTAACGTTTTTTACAGAAAAAAACTATAGAAGTGCATTTAAAAAAACAGTCAGTTTTATTTGTTTATATTTTCAATGAACAACTCAAAATTACATTATTCATTTTATTCAAAAGTTACTATACTTTTATATTTCAACTTTAATTGTTTTAAAATGTTAACATC
>NW_016213780.1:0-1758 GCF_001687245.7 Rhagoletis zephyria | reverse complement strand
ATTTGGCTTGTACGGATTTTTTTTTATAATTGCACGTAGATTACTTCTAGGCTTGGCTGTTCAAAGGTAGAGCGCCGCCACACCGCAGTCCACCGTGAACCAACGTGACGGTGACGCCCGTTTGCACATCAGCAGAGCGCCGGCATAGTAGCGCCGACGTCGCACATCAGCAGAGCACGGACCCTGGGCACGGCGAGTACGACCCAGCATAGAAACAGAGAAAAACGCTTCGTTACAATTGGCGTTTGAGATATAGCGAGTTTAAGTGAAAATTTCGCCAAAATTGTCCGCTGTAAAAATATGGTTTTGTGGCTTTCTCGACATGAAGGCATCGGTAAAAACTTGGTTAAAATTAACTGTAAATGTTTTTTTGAGTAAGCTATCGATCACAATTGGTTAAAAATCACTTAAATTCACCTCAATTTAATGTTTTAGTACGCTGCTAGTGGTTTTCGCTGCTTACTTCGCATTGCGTGACAGATTCGCTTTGACAGATAAGTTGAATTGTATGAAAATGCACAAAGCATGCCACATACATAGATCGTTGCAGCTGCAACGTAAAGCGATACCAAAGCCACAAAGTTTTATCTGGCATCAGCTTAACGGACATTCGCATTGCGTAACCTCTTATACATAAACCTTGTGTATTGGTGTATATTTTAGTGTGTTAGTGAAAAACTCAGGAAAAAAGCCCTTTTCTGGTAGGGATATGGGAAAATCTCCGGAATCGTGTGCTTTTGTGTCACTCACCTTTAAATTAATTTTATTTATGTAATTTTACTTCTTATAAAAAACTTTGGCCAGTGCGGTTAAAGAATTTTTAAATACTTATACTCAAAAGTGATATTTTCAATAGATCTTAAGAGAAAATTTGTTTTTCGTAATTTTTTTTTGCGTGGCCACTTCACCAATCTTTACCAAATTTGATACAAAAACTGTTATGACAATTTTTGAAATCGCACAAAAAACATGCCCTCTAGAAATATAGCTAACTGCGAGTTTTTAAAAATTATCGTGTTTTTACTTACAACTCGTTAAGCATTTGTGAAAATGCATCACACAAAAGATACCAAAAAAATAACATAATTATAGGAGAGGGAAAAAAGGTAAATTTCCCGTGTAGTAATAGATTAAAATACTAACTAACGAAGNATATCCAATAATGCGTGACCAAATGCACTTTTATGGGGAAAATTCCGCACTTGATTCTTACGTCGATTTTTCATTGTGAAAGAAATAAGTCGTATGAAATACATAACAAAAGCGCAAAGTAAAATGGTAAACATTACGAAAATCCAAAGACTGCTACTAAATGGGATTATGTTAGCACGCCATGCCGGGAATAGACTGAAATGGGATATGCGCTAGGTTTGTATTGACTTTTAATTGAGTTTCTATTACTATTTATACGGGTTATGTGATTTTTAGCTTATTTGAGCCGTTTATTTTGAAAGTGGCATAAGTCACTTCACACCTTTTGTGCGTAAATGATCGACTACTGTTAACCGAATATTTACCTCTATAAATCGCTCTATCATCATAAACTAACGACAAAACCTTCTACCTTTGGTTGATGAAGTTGAACGAATAACTAACACGTCCATTTCAGCAAAAGAGGTGTGAAGTAGTGACTTATGCCACTTACCAAATAAACGGCTCATTTAAATTATTACACTTACGCTGGCGCTGGTCCCAATACCGCAACCGATGATCGCGCTATTGTGTATGAAACTTCAGTGATGCTATTGTACCAGTTGT
>NW_016213779.1:0-1758 GCF_001687245.7 Rhagoletis zephyria | reverse complement strand
AATTTGGTATGTAGGTTTCCATTTAACCAAGGTAGGTTGGTATTGAAAAAGGGTGAAATCGCATCGTAACCACGCCCACTTCCCATATAACGGCAATTTTCAGAAATACGAAAACTGCGATATTTTAGTAACTACTGAAAACTATTCACTTAAAATTGATATTTACAATAAATTTTAGAACAACAATAAGAATAATATAAATTTATGGAAATGGGCATAGCCACGCCCACTTATGGTTACATGTGTATATCTTGGTAACCGCTGCACCAATTTCTTCCAAACTGTTGTTGGCACAGTTGTTGGTTGGCCTTGGTACACCACATCAAATTGCTAAAAAATTTTTAAAATCGGACAATAACCACGCGAACATCCCATATAACGGTAATTTAGAGAAATACAAAATCTTAGATAAATCAGTAAATATTAAAGCTAATTTGTTCAAAATTGATGCTTGCAACAATATTTAATACTTGCGCCGGGTATTTAATGTTCGGTTCCGCCCGAACTTAGAGTTTCTTACTTGTTTTTTTTTGTTTACTTCTTATGTACGAAGTATACAAATATGCATAACAGAAGAAAGGGGGTTTAATTGCCTTTACAACGCTACCAACCTTTTAAAAATCGGTCAGTAATTTTTTTGTTATTTTTTTTTTTTATAAAACCTATTTTTCTTTAAATGTGTTTTTCTCAAATTTTTATATACGAGCTGTACACATATGTAAATCAGAAGAAAGGGGATTTTTTTTCTTATTTACAACGACATCAATTAAAAAAAAAACTGTTAGTAATTTTTTTGTTTAAAATATTTGTATTTAAAACAAAGGTATTTTTCATTTAAATATGTTTTTCCTAAAATTTTTATATACGAATTATATAAATATATATATCGGAGTTTAATTGCCTTTACAACGATATACATTTTTTTTAAATCAGTTCAAAATTGTTTGCAATATAAGGAATTTAATTTTTCGAAGACCAGAACTTTGACGCCTTATAGCCCCTGTAATATAAGTTTGCATATAAAGAGTTATATACCATTTAAATAAGAGTAAAAGGAGGACAACGTTTATATTTTTAGGGTTTTAGTTATTTACATGCAATAATTAAATATAATTTTTTACCAAAGGTCCTATTTCGACTTTCGAAAGCCCATATCTCAATTTCGGAGGCTAACTTCGAAAAACAGAGAAATCCATGTTTTACCTATGTCTCAATCTCTTAAAAAAAAAATTAGTTTGGTCCAATACCCAGAAAAAAAGTTGATTTTGTCATACAGTGTTATACTACACATACTAATCTTCAACAATTTGGATCCAATATTTACTGAAGTACCATAGTTTATGCATTTTTCGAAAACACCGTTATATGAGAAGGGGCGTGGTTACAATACGATTTGGCCTATTTTCAATAGCAAACTACCTTGGATAAAGGGAAATCTATATGGGCAAATCTAAAAAATAGGTAAACCTCCAAAAAAAATTTAATTTTTAAATTTGTGAGCACACCTATGTTTTATATATCATTTTATTCGTATTTAAATCGATTAATATAAGTGTAATGCATTTTAATCAAGTGCTTCCAAAGTTAGACGTGGAATAAACGTGAAATAGAACACAAAAGAATAAGCTTGGTTAAAATTACGTTGTTCAATTCAATTAATTAACTCCCTCAATTTCAAAGTTATTTTAGTAAAATGACTTCAAACCTGAGAGTTTTTTTATATAATAGTTAAAATTTAAGCAAAGTTTCAAGTACCGC
>NW_016213778.1:0-1758 GCF_001687245.7 Rhagoletis zephyria | reverse complement strand
TTTGATGGAATTGGACGAGCCTAAGATATTGACCAAAAATTGTAATCTTTCACACAGATTGCTTTTAGAGCATATTGAGCATGTACGTATATCCGAATAGGAACAAATGGATTTTTTTTTTATTCTTCACATATTCTTCCATGCCAATTTTTACTCTATTTTTTCTTTCTCATATATGGGTAAAGATCAGAGCTGTAAAACTGTGAAATCATATGAAATTAAAAATCATCAGTTTTATGTTATTATGTTTTCATTGAATTTTTCCTTGTTGGGGAATGTGGCTTATAATTTTCCAATTCTACATTCACTCAAAGTAGATACGATTGCACACATTAACATATTCAAAGAAAGTTTAATGTACTCAAAATTAAAAATGAATAAATACATTAATTAATAAATATTTTTTTAATAAAATTGCAAGTCTCTTCGAAAGTATTAGTCCTATANGCTAACATAAATTTTTTTTAAGATATTGACCAAAATTTAAAAAAAGCGGATTTTCGGCCCACACTAGTGCTCAACAGCCGACTTTATATTCACAAATAAAGCAGCAATTTTCGGCATATGCAAGAACTTTAAGGGCCAGTTTTTCAGTGCACGGCCGTGGTTTAAACTCAGTTTAAATGCCCGATCTGGCTGGTTTAAACTAAGTTCAGCCAATCAAATGTCAGCCAGCTGTTCAATTCAAACTCAGCTTACTTAGACTAAGCTTAAACTGGCACTGAAAAACTGGCCCTAAATGCTAAGAAAGGCTGCTGATATTATCACCAGCACACATAGACATGCAATTAAGTATTTGTGATACGACTCAGATCTCGAAACCCCTACTCCTATTTAAATTTGTTCGTGGACTCAACGGTTTAGAGTAAGTACTTAGTTGTCGTATGCTCCTACTCAACAAGGCTTCTGTCAAAGTGATTGTGTGGCACTCCTAACAGCTCTGCGTGCCTGCATTAAAGAATGTGATCTGTAAGTAGTCCCCCTTATATAACGATATCTGCCACCTCCTTAGTGAGAGAAGCTCTTGTGATTTTATGAAGCTATACTGGCTCTCTAATCGTGAGCTTGCAGGAAGCTGGTGGCCTACTTAAACTCTTCCAGAATCGTGAGCGTTGGTACTCTGTAATAGAGAAACAACTAAATCTCAGAAGAATCTAATAAATTTGACCACTTGCCTCCCACTTGAAAATGGCTGTATGTGACTATTGTAGCCTTCCGCGCTCTTTCTTGAATAATTCGGTTCTATCGCGATTCCCAAAAATTATAAAGCAAAACAAAAATAATTTTTTCCAAATATTTTTTGCATATTAAATTATGGTCGAGTCGAAATTTCAGGCAATGCCGTGCAGTCGACACGACACTCGCAATGAAGCTGACAGCCCTAAGCATCGAAATCTCATTATTGTGATTCCGTTGAAATTTTTTTTTAATATTTTAAGGCACATTTTCTAAGCGTATCTAAACTGTTTTGTCATCTTAGGTGATTTTTTGCAAAAAAAAATACTTAAAAAACTGTTTTTATTTACAAAAAACTTAATTTTTGGAGGTATTTTCAAATCCAGTCCAGCTCACGTAAATCTTAATATTTTTCCGAAATATTTCGGTGAAAGTCTTAAAATATAATAGATTTTATAATTCCAGTGGAAAAACAGTACCGATTTGTTTGTGTATGGGGAGTGATGCAGTCTAATGCACATACATACATACTAACATATGTACATACAAACATTAAAATTCAGATTAAAACACAAATGTGTA
>NW_016213777.1:0-1758 GCF_001687245.7 Rhagoletis zephyria | reverse complement strand
CTGAAGCGGTAACAACTGCTGCTGGTATAGTTTCATATCCGTTTGATACGGTGCGACGACGTATGATGATGCAGTCCGGTTTGAAAGTCAATGAACGTATATATAAAAATACAGCACATTGCTGGCTAGTAATCGCCCGAACAGAGGGCCCTTTAGCATTCTTTAAAGGAGCATTTTCAAATGTGTTACGTGGAACAGGTGCTGCTATAGTATTGGTTTTATATGATGAAATTAAAAATCTTATTCAGTGATATAAAACTCAACTGAAATTAATCAATATACATACATAAGTATTTGTAGTAAATATCAAATGAGATATTCCTAATTTTGGTAAACTTGAGTTCAGTTCTTATAANAATGATTCAATAATTAATTCAATTATTACTGAATCAGAAACACAATCCAGGTTATTTTTGAAACTCGCATTTAGAGTACAACAGTTGTACTACAACTCCACAACAAGCTTCTCAGGCGTTTGGCGGTTCAGCTACACAATTCAACCTAAAAAGCGCGGAACGCCTGATAAGCTATACCCTAATGGCGGTATTCATAAACATTAAAATAGATTTTAAGAGCTTGATAAAGTGGCATTTTCATACAAATTTTTGATTTACAAAGCAGAACTCCACAACAAGCTTTTCAGGCGTTTGAGGGTTTTCAGTCTTTCAGCAATAGCTGAATTGTGTAGCTGAAAGCCTGAAAAGCTTGTTGTGAGTACAGTGGAATTCTGACAATCGCTAAGCTAAATTTTCGTCGCTAAAATTTTCTCAATGAAAAGCAGCAGGGCCTAAAAGTATACACGTAAGAGCAACACATGCGATGTGTAATCAGCCAAATCTGACAGTGTGGCGGGCATGTAATAGATGTGGCGTGTTGTTAGGGGCGTCTGCTATTCTTTTGGAGATCTTTGGCGAACAAAATTAGCGATAGAAAATGTTGGAACCCGGCTACAGGTATCCGAATATACGGATATCTCCAGTCCTGGTCCCGAGACACTTAATTTTATGAACTTCAAATGTTTATACCTAAGGTTAAAAATATATGTATTGGAGCGGCGAGCAAAGAGTCGATTTCAGACGCACAAGTATGTAAGTCTAAGTTCAGACGGAGAAACCTTTGCCGCGGCAACTCGTTACTTGTAGGAGAGGGAGAGACGAGCGTGCTAGGGCAACACGCTTTGTGCTCTCGTTCGTCTGAGTAATTTTATTGCCGAAAATGAGCAACAAAAGTTTTTCTGTGTGAACCTAGTCTTATGAAGCTTTGCACGATGATAGTTCCCGCTTTTGCTCGCCGCTCCACTATGTTTTGACCCTTTTGTTGAATGCGAGAGTTGAGTAGTGCAAACAGCCTCTCAACAAATCGATTTCGATGAAGTTGATCGGCAGCCGAAAGTCTTTCAACTTTTGATTGAATTAATCGCCTTTGAAAGTTGAACAATGCAAACGGTGCTTAAGTATTTTTATATGTAATGAGTACTCACAACGAGATTAGTTTAAAACTCTTGCGTGTTTTGTCCAATATTTTTTGTTTCGATTTCGATAGTCTAGTTAATAACTAATTTAAAATTATATATAATTCGTTGCCGAGTTTGCGCACCCCTAATAGAAAAACGACTAGCATCGTTTATCGATGAATCTGCTTTGTCAATCGACTATCGATGGACCATTGAACAGCTGTGAGGTGCGTGCGAGTTCAACTCATACGTAAATTCTGTGAAAAGCTACTAATATTGAATAAATAATAATATTGAATAAAACT
>NW_016213776.1:0-1758 GCF_001687245.7 Rhagoletis zephyria | reverse complement strand
GCATGTACGTATGTCTGTCAGTGTAGCGTAGGGGAGCTACGTTACAATATGTATAAAAAATGCTGACACAGCGTGTTGTAAAGCTGCCGGCAAAATTGCGCTTCTAGCTGAAATTTAAGAGAAGAGAAGAAAAAATGCACTATTTCGCAGCAGGATATACGATGCTAAATAATTTGCGAATAGGCAGACAAATTGGTAGGCAGGCAGGCAAATAAATTCACGCTGAAGTAGAGTGAATTTGGTGTTGGCGACAAGGCGTATATACCTCTGTCCGTACGTGAGGATGAGCGGCCAACCAAACCTTCAAAAAAAAACAAAAACGGTTTGGGAATTCAGAGAATTTACTTCTGCGCCGTGCTTGGTAGGCTTTTCGTGCCTGCACGAATTGAATGAGAGATCAAATTATTAGCCGGCGGAGGGTTTGCGTGGAAGAAAATTAACTTAAAATGAAATTCGTGTTGGCTGCTATTTGATTGGGACNCTGAAATTGCAGAATGCTGTATAGGTATTTGACTTGCAGAATATGTTAGTGATTCTAATATAATAAAAAATAATAAACTTTATTAAAATAGACTTATGCTTAACCAGAAGAACACAACAAATTATGATTGTTAGAAAAATATTTTTTTTTTACTCGACTTAGATTGGCTCCTTAGCCTACTATATACGTTCTAATTACTCAATTTCTACCCCACTAAATAGGACTTAATAATAGTAATAGATTGCCGGTTACACATATGTTAGTGTGTAACCGAGCTTCTCCTCCAGTTTGTGGCGTGCGCCTTGATGCGCCAGGCCCTTCATAGTGGAAGCCACGCGAACTCTCTGCCATTTGAAACTTGCACTTTGTTGTACTAATATTTAACGTTCTATAAAACTGCATACCCAAATTTTAAATAAAAAACCAAAGAAAAAATTAATTTGGTGAACATTTTTTTATAACATTTAAATGTTTTTTGATTTTTTTTCGTTTTGGGAAAATCCTACAATTGCTTTCAATTAGTTTTTATTATGCTGGAACAGGAGAATCGAATTTCTTCAAAATTGCAACTTTTTCTACACGTTGCACTAAAAAATTTAATCCAAAAAATATATAAAAATTCAAAAATCGGGCTCAACTGGTCTCTTGAAAATTTTATTAGCTTTCATTTAAAAGAAAAATTATCGAATTGAGTGAAAAATGAAAGCTCCAGTGAATTGTGAACACAAAATGCCAATTTTGAACCACTTTGCAGCGTTAAGAAGTCGTCTAAATGCCTTAGCCCATCAGCAATTAGCCGATATGAGAGCTTTTATAACCTTTACGGGCTCCGTTACCTCCTGTTTTCTGAAATGTTTGCAGAGAAAAGCGCAAATTTTGGAATCTTTTTTAAACGACTTAAAAAAAGGAGGAGGTTATCAATTCCTCGGAATATTTTTTTATTTTATTTCTATGTACATTACCGCATAACTTTGGACCACGTGAACCGATTTTGATAATTCCTTTCCCATCGGTTGTCAGCTGCTTACTTAAATTTTTTAGCTCTAATCAAATTTTGAAAACTCCGTATACATAGGTCCTTATTAACTAGTGTTTGCAATTTCATTTCTAACACAATCCAAGGAACTCACACATTTTTTTCTGTAGCCTTTCCAGCCCTTGAGTTATCAAAAATTTTACTTTCGAAACTAACTAAAGCGAGTTCTTATTTTGGAGGCAGCTCAAGGCCACTCCAAAGAAACTCATTATCCGCGTAAGCGCTTTCAAATCAAACACGT
>NW_016213775.1:0-1758 GCF_001687245.7 Rhagoletis zephyria | reverse complement strand
AATTTTTATATTTTCCAAAATTTTGAGAATTTTATTTATTCTGAAATCCTTCCTAAAATGTAAAGATGTGAAACATCACAAATTATCGAAATAATTTTATGTTCAAGGTAAATACTTGTGTATAAAACCTAGAAAATTCTTAGAATTCTAAAATACATTAATATTTTTGAAAATTTTCGAAAATTTTCCACTCTTCTGAAAATTTATTTTGTGCTTTGTCTACTTCAGTACATACTATTTTAGTATGTTATTCACGATATATGTTGAAAAAATTTTAGCGATTTTGTTGCTACTTTTGAACGCAGCATATATGGGGACGCCCCACTGTGCTCCGCGACAAGCAAATGAATGAAATGAAGGAAATTGAGAATCCGCTCACTGACACTAACTCACATTTAGTCCCTGAATACACGCTGCCGTGTAATCAGATAAATATATAGTCACACACAGGAACGGCAGGCAAGGCTGGGTAGTCGCGCCATGGATGGATGGCTGGCTGGCCGACCGAAATCTGAATAGGTAGGGGTGAACAAATGACGGTTCACTGATCGTTTGGCACAGAAAGTATGCTCACGCAGATTTGTCAGAGTGCGCGATTTAACAAAATGGTCCTCACATACATATATACCTGCATGATTATACATACATACATATATTTGTATAGGTGTGAGAGTAAACCGGAAAGCTGTAGCATTCTTATTAGAATTTTTTTTTACCGCATGCGCCACCGTATTAACTTTTAAAAGAAGGAAAAAAGTAGGTAAACAGCGGAATTGGAGAGCGCCTCTGTTCTATAGCGCGAAAGAGAAGTCAAGTACGATATAACGTGCGTGAGAGTAGTAAAAGATTGCCAAATAAAATACGTAGCATACAACTCCGCCTAGTTTGCTTGATTTTGCTATTTGAAGATCAACTGGTGCGCTCACTTACATACATACATATGTGATGCGTATGTCTCCTATGTATGTGTAAATATTTAGATGAAGGGAGACTTGAGAAATATTGGGTGCCTTTGTCTAGGCGCGCAAGGATATGTAAGGATGCTGAGGAAAAAGGCTTGCGAGATGTAGAAGCAAACACATACATGCAAATGCATCCCTATGAATAAAAAGTATATAAGTTCTCATGGATGACTACCAAAGGCGCTAAGCTTTCTAAGCAATCTGCCTACGTGCGATTTAATAACAATGGCATCACTCGTTTTGCGTGTGTTTGTGTAATATGATTACTCATACATATGTACATACCGACATACATTTACATATATCTCACTTTTGTGTTTAAGCATCCACAGATGTTTAACTGTGTACATACATATATTTGGTGTTGCTTCCCATTACCATTATTGTCATAATATCCATACTATTTCATTAACATTTTTTTTGCTCTGGGTGCTAGGATTTCATTAAACATTTTTCTTTTTTGCTTTATTTTCCGTTAGAATTTCCTATTCACTGAAATACGTTGGTAAACGGAAAGGGTTATTCGAATTTTTTTTTTTTGTAAGCGAAAATTCTATATAAAAAATTTACATTTTTTGGCGCGCAGAATATTCAAATGCAAGTGTGGTAATGCAAGCAAGCTTGTGTCTGAAAAAGTTGAGTTATTATTTTAAATCAAATTGTCACAAGCTTTCTATTTTTTTGTTATTTTAGCGATGAAAGGGTTTATTTTAATTTATGAAGTAAGTGAATGTTTTTATATGCATGCGTATGCATACATATGTACATATGTACATTAGGGTGGTCCAAAAGCAGC
>NW_016213774.1:0-1758 GCF_001687245.7 Rhagoletis zephyria | reverse complement strand
AAAAGTGCGAGTTGATTTTACAGTTAGAATTGATTTTCGATTTTTTTTTGCCAAGAATTTAGGTTAATACGAGTAACTACGCGCTGCTGCTCTGTGACGAAGTTGGGTACGGTAAGGCGCGGAGCGAGCGCCGAAATGCTGGCAGAACGGCGCCAAAAAAAGGTAGCCAAAAATGTAGTTTATTGACATTTGTTTGCACTAACTAATGCCGTTTGATTTGGCTTGGTTTTATTTTTTTAATTTAGTTTTACATTTGCCTATTTATTCTAAACTTTTTTTGCCTCACATTTTTTTTGTAATTTGGCTTTTGAATTCCACGAGCGTGAATTTTTGGGCATTGCACTTTTTTATTTTGTTTACGTGGCAACTATTTTACATTGGTAAACACGACGCAAATGTCAATAATAAGTTTTCGTTGAAACAGGTGGCGCAGGTAGAATGGGGACCTTTGGTTGTATTAGTTACAGCAGTGACTCTACGTAATGCACTCAGGTGTAGTATTTGCTATTGAAATTCTAAATGGTAAATATGTAATTATTCTGCGTTGTTAATCGAAAGAAAAAATATAGACCTATATATTACATTTATTTTCTCTAAATACCTTATTAGATCGCTTCCGTTGTATATTTTATTGCGGTAGTTGCCACCCACTTTGTAACACATCAGCTTCCTTAGTTCAGTCTGGCCGATGGGGATGCCACCCTTGTGAGTTCGTGGCTCCGTTATATGGTGAAACCGGCGTGTTATCTTAACGAAGCGTTCTATGATGTTCAAGGCAACGAACTGGTTGATGAATTGGCGAACTGCGGTTCTCTGGAGCGTCCAACTAGACCGTAGCCAATTTTAGGGCCACGCATAGCGAAAACGACTGGGTACATCAAGGATCTCATATATAAAACTCTTTAGAGCCGTTGGTGTGGTATTGAGACCTGCAAAACAATCAAGTGTTTCCTGAAAAGGCTTGACAAGCTAGTAGCAAAGTTTCTTCTCATCCAAGAAGAAGGAATGAGCTACGATCCTAATAGGACTGATTACCTGGCATAATCCATGGGGATGGCATATGGTCACCATAGGCTTCATGAACGATTCACTGTGTATNCACTTGACTGATTAATAAGATCTCAAATAGACTAATTACGTAGCTAGTGTTGTTGCTAACGTTAGGGATTATTTTCTACTACTACTACTACTACTACTATTCTATAGAATTAAAAAAAGCATTAATATATCCAGTGCCCGAAAGTATGCAACTTAATTACTTTACCTAGCTGAAAGACAGCCCAGCGGCGCGAGGAGTAACATATGCTAATCTTTTCATAATCCATGGGCTTAGCCACTGCCTAAACCTATCCGAGTTCAGTGTGCTACTCTACTACAAAATTATTTATAATTTAGTTTTATGTAAATTTATAAATCATAAACAACCTTTCTAACTCTTACATCGAAATGCCATTACAACATTGATAGTCACAGGCTTATGCGTTCCAATTCATGCATCGGACAGCAAACAGGCACAAAGCCAAATAGTGAAGGACAAGCCCAAAGGAAATTGCATCATTAGCGGTGAAAAGTGCCAAGTTGGCAGGCAATTTGTAGTAAAAAAAAATAAATGGTAGGGATACAAAACTCAAATTTACTAAAAAAAAGAGAGCATGAGAGAATAAAAAGAAGCATCCAAAAATGCTATAAAGTTCCCAAACCTAAAGAGCAAAATATGAGCCACCGCAAAGTATGCAACGAATGTGTTCCAACTGCTTA
>NW_016213773.1:0-1758 GCF_001687245.7 Rhagoletis zephyria | reverse complement strand
TGTTATCGATGTTTCAGAAACATCGATGCATCGTTTGCATCCCTAGGCATAACGAGTTTTCGTTGTAAAGCTGTTATTGTTGTTGCCTTTCTTATTGCCTTCAACGATGCGCCCGCCATATGCGCTCTTGTATGTATGTATGTACATAGTTTAGTATGTGGAATACATACATATATCCACTTAATTTACCTTAATCGGCCACAGTCGTCAATTGTGCTCTCATCCAACTATTGGATCATCGAAATTGGGCAGCGAAGGGAGAAGTGTATTCAACGCTAACACTGTAGATATCCAAGAATAAAATGCTAAATAATTAAATTATTTCATGTTAAACTTTAAAAGGCATAAGTTTCGCCGATTGAAATTTAAAATACTCCGAACTAATTGAAAGGCTAAAATTGTGCGAAGTATCTATCTATTATGCAAATTAACGAAATTCATAGCAGCAATAAAAGTTCTCATGCAAATTGAAGGTAAAATGTGGGCAAACAGAGAGTAATAAATAATGTTAACAAATTCAATAAAAAGTGTGCTATAATATCATAGACGAGACAAATATTAAATGCAGAATAGAATCACATTGAAAGAGAAACAACTAAAAAAGGCATAAAAGCGAAACGAAAGTCATAAAACTATAACCACCACAATTAAGTCAGCAAATTCAACTGAAAAATATCGAAAATAAAACTAAAACTATACAAAATTTATAGACCGAAAAATGTTGCTGCTGCTACGAGTATTTAGTTAAAGCGATTTCTATGCATAAAACACACTGAAAAGGGGCACTTTAAAACTACATACCTACTACTTGCCTGCGCGTGCATGTTCTGTATGTGAATTGTCCAAATGTGTGTGTGTGTGTGTGTGCGTGTTTGCACAGCATCAATAAATAAATAAAAAATCCGGCGGTGGGAATGACAACTAAAGTAACAATAAGAAAAGAAAATATTGCGAATAAAAACAACTTAAATTAATGACAACAACAATAAGTATGTACCTAGTAGGTACATAATTAAAATTAAGCGGATATTAAGGCTGCGCCAGCTGCCGGGCGTTGTTATTGTATCTGATTTGTTGTTTTCGTTTTTTTTTTTTGTTTTTTTGCGTTTTTACCGCGGTGTCGAAGCTGATAGATACTTTTCAAAAGCAGTATTTCAGTTGTCTCTTCCATCACTATTTCTATTTATGTAGGTATACCTATGTATGTACATATGTACTATGCCTATAAAGTCCACCAATTTGTCTCGCAGTTTCTTGTTTTTGTGTATTTTGTCATTCCTCACTTTTTGGCCATTCGTTGATATGTATGCATATTTGTTTTCCATCCCAAGGTAAAAAAAAACAACAATAACACAAACTAATTTGCTATTTCATGTGTGTATAACAAAAATCTAACTTCGCGCTCTTAATAAATCGCACAAAAATTAGTCTGGCGAATAAAAGTAGAAACAAATACATATGTACATATCTATGTTTGAATATGCATACATACATAGTTAGATAAAATTATGGCAAGTGTGGGAGAAGCGCGCAAATGAGCAAATCCGCCAAATTATCGCGTGTGTATGTACCATAGCTGAACACAATACACTGAGTAATTGTATACAGTAGTGGGTAAAATTTTTGCAGCTTTTTCTAGTGTTTTTTAACATATCAACAGATGTACAGTGAAACCTCCCTTGGGCGGACACTCACCGTCAGTCACTTTTTCATAGATTCATTACATAAAAAATTGGGAAATTGTCGATTGACGTAAGT
>NW_016213772.1:0-1758 GCF_001687245.7 Rhagoletis zephyria | reverse complement strand
TAATAAAATATTATTTTAAAACTACCACCCGCGTGGATAGCTTAATGAATCTACGCATTTCTCTACCAAGAAATTCTATTTTCTCTTTCTTTGTGCTGACCGTCAACAGATTGTCAACTACCCACCGGCATATTAACAAAGATAGTAAATAGCAACAGCAATAGAGATATGGCGATAAACAAAGATTTAGAAGTCAAATATGAGAAATACTCCACATTCTGCGGCACCTGCAGGTTCACAAGAAATTCTGACATTAATTTAAGGACTCTTTTATTTAATTTATTCGCAGTAGGACAAACCTAGGGCAATCGTTTGACTATTGTCGCTATAAAGGTGTATTTGTATGCTTTATGTGTTTGCATACATTTACCTATATACATAAGTGGCAATATGCCCAGGAAACATTTAAATTCATANTTTCTGCATCAAAAACAAAATTTTGAAAAAAATGTCGCTTACGTTATTTTGGCGGTTAGGGCTCGATATATTAGAGTGGTCCAATTTTTGTATGGAGAAAAAAATTTCATCCTAGAAAAAGGGGCCCCCCCTTAGTTTTTTCCTTTTGATATTTCTATATATCTATAATTTTTCGGCTTTTTCCGATCCCGGGATTTTCGGGATGGCGATTTCACAATCCCGGGATTAGTCCCGGGCTTTAGATATTCATTACTTTTCAACAACTTGAATCGAAAAAATTGCTTTTATGTTGTTTGAGAAGCTCTCCTACCTTGAAATAAATAATAAATAAATGAGTTTGAAACCTACTTTTTTATTTAAACTTAGCGGGAATATCTCCCTTAGTGGGAATACGGATCGGCAAAGTATCCGAAGACGGAATCGGTAAACGGACAAAAATCCGCACTCCATTTACTTTTTAACCGACTTCCAAAAAAGGAGGAGGTTATCAGTTCGTCGAAATATTTTTTTTTTGTGTGTTACCGCATAACTTTGGACAACGTCAACCGATTTCGATAATTATTTGTACATCGGAAAGGTAGTGTCTCAGAGGTGGTCCCATACTTTCTGGCCTAGATCCAATCATTGGATCGTGAAATATATATATATATTTTTTTAAGTCGTTTTTTTGCTAAAAATAACTTGCTTTTCTTTTTCGGATCGATTTCCGGATTTTATGCTGGTTGGGATGCTATCGTTCGCTTTGCGTACTTTCTGCTGCCTATATTCTATATCATGTTATTTCTGGCATAGATATCGGCGTTTTGTACATATAAATAATACTTCCTGTGTTGCTAGTTCTTCCGCCTAGAACGCAACAAAAGCAATCACCGACAAACCATGACAGCAGCAGTCTGATAGACAACCTTGCCCGGAGCAGCAAATGTTGGTAGCAAACTACCAAGTACATACATACGTACATATGTATGTGTGTTAGCAGCAGTTAGAGGAGTTAAAATGGGGAGGGAGGAGATACATTTGAAAGAAAACACAACAGCATTTTCTGGTAAAGGGCAATCGAATGCCTTTCGCAGTTGATTATCAGCCTTATCATGAGTTTCATTTCCTCCGAACCGATTCACTTTTCACTTTTGGTTTTCATGGTTTTACTATGGGCGGATGACAAATTTTCGGGTGAATTTTTCCTCAGGCGAAACTCAGGATAAGGCAGTATAATTATTTTTGCGATCTGGTTGTTTTTATTGTAGTTATCAAGTGTGCTTTATATATATATATGTAGATACATATGTACAAGGGCGGGTCAATTTGTATGGATCGATTTTTTTCGACATTGTTCCTAGC
>NW_016213771.1:0-1758 GCF_001687245.7 Rhagoletis zephyria | reverse complement strand
ATTGCTAATCTCAAATTTAGTGACTTGAGATGAGACTGAAATACTGAATCCCAGGGTTAGTTAAATCAAAAGTTCGCTGCTCCAACATCCCTGCAAGAATTGTGTGATGGAAACTAACCCATTCTCATTTATCTTACTAACACATTTGCAAAGTTTGCGTTGGTTAAAAAGAGACCACTAAATAAGGCCATAAGTTGGAGGAATGA
Source organism: Rhagoletis zephyria (assembly GCF_001687245.7). Taxonomy (NCBI): domain Eukaryota; kingdom Metazoa; phylum Arthropoda; class Insecta; order Diptera; family Tephritidae; genus Rhagoletis; species Rhagoletis zephyria. The sequence goes on along the minus strand of NW_016213771.1, from coordinate 1,552 downwards.
TCAATCAAATGACTATCACTGTTCTTGTAGGGATCATTGGAATTGATTCGTTAAAAGGCAGCTCACACCGGGCGATTATTGCTATCAACTAAAAGTTGCCTGGAAAATCGCTGGAATGGAAATGCTTATGGTCGGTTTCACACAGGAACATTTGTGCCAACAGAACAACTCTGTTTGATGGCAAGAGAGGCAGTGAGGTCAGGTAAAGTTTCTTAAAAAGTTGTTCCAGCTTCCGCTGCTGCGCACTAACACATGCGGAACTACGAAAATGCCACTACGCAACTTTCAAGCGCTAAAGTTACAATTCCATGTAAACATCCTGTAGCTTTACACATTTTGTGTTGCTAGTTTTCATCCAGTAGTTGCGTTCCAGATGCTTCACGATTTGCAGGTTTTACAGGATTTGCAGGAACAGCTGTTTTCTCCATTAATAAACCTTATGGTAGGTGGTCACCTGGAACGGCTTCCTGTAAAAACCTGCAAATCGTGAAGCATCTAGAACGCAACTAGTGTGAAACCGTGAGAATAGTTGCGATCCCGTACGAGTCCGGACTAGTCAGAATCAGTCAGATTTTACTGGAAATCGATCCCGTACTCGGTTCTCTGAATATGGAGAGGACAAAAAAGACAGTAAATACGGTTCTCTCTCTCTGTCAGAAGTTACCAGTTTTAGTCCGAGAATTTTTTGCTGGTAAATTCTGGTAAATGTGCCAAACAATCAGTAGTGTAGTGTGTTTGGCAACCAAATTGTAAACAAAAGAAATGTGCACTCTGCTAATTCATGTTGAAAAGTATTTAATTACTTGTTTAAGTGGATTATAATGAATTTGAAAGTATTTTTGGTTATTTACATGTGTGAGCTGAGTGTGTTTACATACAAAATAAGCAAAAATTTACAACCAAAATTTGGAGGTTATGTTGAAGTTGACAGAAGTTACCATTTTTTACTCTAGAAAGCGATCTCGTACTTTTCAATGTTACTCTCTCGCTCTGAGCGAATTTTTATTTTTTGACAGATTTACTAGTCCGAGTCCGAGTCCGAGGAATACGGGATTGCACCTAATAATTGTCCTGTCATTCTAGTGTGAAGCAGCCCAATGGCAATCGTGCGAAACTTGTACAGTAGTCCCCGCTAATAAATTCCTCCGCTTAGTTGAAGAGCTAAATACACCACACAAACGACTTGTCAAACGTACTTCAAACCTACTTTTCCCCATTTTGCCATACACCATGCAAACATGAGTCGTTCAAGCCTAATTCACAATTTAAAAATATTTGGGTTTCTTCCATTATTCTCCCTTACATCGTCACTTTGTGGAAATTCCGTTGCAAATAGGCAATTTTATCATCCACATTACAAGCGGCTTGATAAAATGTCAATATGGCGGCCAGAAAATCAAAAAAAAAAAAAAATTATTTTAGCTCAAATTTCCCTAAATCGGCTTGCCAAACCTTCGAACACAACACAAATGGATTGAAGCAAAGGGATATTTCGATTGGTTTGCCACTTGTGTTGTGTATTTCGCTCTTAACCGTGGACTACTGTACATCG
>NW_016213770.1:0-1758 GCF_001687245.7 Rhagoletis zephyria | reverse complement strand
TTTTTTTTTGCTAACAATCATATTGCGTAATTACTTACCTGTCCATTTTTTATTTTTATTTAAAGAATTATTTAAAATATCTAGGCAATTAAAAGCTCCTCAAGATTCCCTTCAAATTAGTTTTGAAAGGAGCACGATACGTTCGCCTTTTATCGATATACACACATATATTCGTGCACTAAAGGGGTGGGTTTTGGGGTTCAACACCAGAAAAGAAAGAAATATTTTTTTATTTTTTCAGTTGCTTGAAGAAATAAATATAGGAGGATTTTTTTTCTTGAGAGCTGAAAACTGATTTGAGAAATTTTGATAGAAGAAAATTTGTTTTGCATTTCTTGTGCGTCATTTTATATGAATCTTTCGTTTTTCTTGAAAGCTCTTAAAAGTTTAACTGCGAATGAAAACATTGTTCTAAAAATATGTAATGTATACTCACTTAAGTGCTGAACACATTGAAAATGACGAGCAACGGGTCACAGCTTCGAATTTGTAATCATCATTATCGAAACGCCTTGGCGATGCCGACATGAGTTTTTTGAACGCGTCAGCAAGAAGAAGAGGAAGAACCTTATCTGTCGTTGGAAAAATAGAAATAGATCTAGTCTGGCCACAACCACAGTCGTAGTGTGACTCTGTCGCCGCCAAAATAATTATCTACATAGGAGTACGTGTTAAAATAATTTGACAGCTGTGGTCTGTAGCCCGTCGATTTCAATGTGTGCGGCACTTTAATGCTGTTTCGTCTAGAAGATTTAATTTGCCAACTTCGAATTCCTTCCACCAAAATGAGCCATGTACATAATAAGAAGACAAGTTCAGTTAATTTTTTCGGTACTTGAAATATTAAAAAAATTAGGCAGTCGTCAAAAATCACCATCTCCATCGAAAACCAGAACTAATATAAATAAGAAATCGAGGAAAATCAACATTGAAACAATTTTTTCTAATTTTTTATTACTTTTGAAAGTTGAGCGCATCTTATGTTTATAGAACTTTTTATTAAATAAGTAATTTTTACGCCCAAAAACACAACCGATTTCAATTCTCATATGCAAGTACCGTTGATTTGTTCATGATTCCGATAACAAAAGAATTATTAAAATCGGTTTACGTTTTCCAAAGTTATGCGGTAGCATAATAAAAAAAGAAAAAATGTTCCGAAGAATTGATAACCTCCCTCTTTTTTCAAGCCGGTTGAAAACATTTGAGTTCTTTGTTAATTTTGTGTAAATAAAGTGCAATTTTTTAAACTTTATTTTTTTTCATTTGCTACATACTGTACATAAATGCATTTTAATGGGCGTACTATCTGAAGTAATTTTCAGTTTTTTCTGGTGATATAACTTTAGAGGTATAACTATTATAAAATAAAGATATTAAACTACGAAAAATGAAGGGAGAATGATTTTTTTTTTGTTTTTCAAAAAAGGATGTACCAAAATTAAAAAAAATGCCCTTTTTACCAACCCATAGTTTTTCCACCAGCTTTGGTAATAATTCACCAAAGTGGGTTTAGAGGTATAACTATTATAAAATAAAGATATTAAACTACGAAAAATGAAGGGAGAATGAATTTTTTTTTTTTGTTTTTCAAAAAAGGATGTACCAAAATTAAAAAAAATGCCCTTTTTACCAACCCATAGTTTTTCCACCAGCTTTGGTAATAATTCACCAAAGTGGGGACCCTGGTTACAACACAAAAAGATTACTTTGTCAATGTTATTGTGGCTTGTTAACATTTTATTTTTAATGTTTTTA
>NW_016213769.1:0-1758 GCF_001687245.7 Rhagoletis zephyria | reverse complement strand
GATTAGCAAAGTTCGCTCGTATTTTAATTTTATGGCCTACTAAAATTATTATACCATGGCCTGAGTATGGGTAGTTCTCAAAAAAGTGGAAAAAATTATTAAAATAAATGCCTGAGCGAAATTAAAGTTTATGACTTACATACATATACACGTCTGGGCGACGCCGACTGCGCTGTATCCTCAGGGTACCGTCGCGTGTTCGTATAAATGAAATTAAGCGAAAATTTATTATTGATTCATAATGAATCGGTTAAAATCCAATACGCTAAATTACACTTAATTTTCGGCTTCAACTTCGTGTATACAAACACGCGACGCTACCCCGAGGCGTCGCCCAGGTATGCTTATATAGTATAGTTATAGATTTTTTGATATAATTTTTTAGAGATGTGTATTTTGGTGTAATGAAGTTTTTGCCTGACAAGACCCCTGGTAAAATATTCTGAAGAATAATTTTCTAGCACATATCAATCCTCTAACGGGCTTCAAAATTTGCTGTTCGTAGGGTTACTTGAAATAAGGGTAAAAACGAGCCTTTCAGGCGGGAGCTGATGGGTTAAAATGTTCTACAAAAATTTTTCCCACGAAATTTTTCTAGATATCGTCACCAGACACGAATAAAGACGCGCGAGTGTTTTGACGGCGAAAAAGGACGAATAGAAAAAAATGTCGGGAAAAGACGCGTAAAAAAATTTACCTGGTCAAACTCTTTGGTGTATTTATATACTGTTTGTTACGCCCTCCAACCTAGTTGACCGCGAAAATAAGTTTACGCGTATTTCTTCACCGTTAAATAGGTTACCGCGTCTTTATTCGCTGAAGTTTGTTTATGCGTTGGTTTTCGCGGTCCGCTTTTGAGCTCGCGACTAGTGACAATATGTTTGAAACTTTAATTTCGCTTAGACTTTTATTTTAACAATTTTTCCAACGTTTTAAAAGTTCTTAGGCCGAGACTGGAAAACTTTAGTAGATCACAAAATGAAATTACGAGCTAAGGTTTGAAAATCCATCGAGTGTTTTATTATTGAATATGTAAAATTGCAGAAAATATTGGCCAAGTCCGGGCTGGTTTGAGTTTCTTTAAACGTGATGGGACGATTTTTTTCAGACTACGGAGGCATAAGCGACAGTATCCTTCTAGCTTAACTAAATAGTAACTTTATATGGATACGAATTCCAAATAATTCTTTCATCAAGGCTAATCTGAAGACATTTGACTTGAATGAATGCTGACTGCAACTGACCCAATTTTCGGGTATAAATTTCTTGTGATTGGTATAATAGAAGTGTTCCCTGACAGCCCAACACTATTAGAAAATGCATCAAGGACATCTCGATTCCAGGTCATTAGGCAAGAACGACTAGGAACGATTCGAAGCCCACGTTCATAAAATTATTTCTGTGCACGCTTGGCCATGGGGTAGCCGAAGCCTGCATTAAATGACATCCAAATATGAGGTCTTCACTGGGCAGTGGATAGTTTTGCAGGTGATCTTTACAGCCAGACCAACTTCGCCGTCGTCGGAAAGTAAATGAGATTAATTTTGAGTAGCCTGTACACTATTTCATTCGGTCATTCTCCGTGGACCGCTTAAATATGCCTTGCGCATTTGTGCATTGGGTTTATTTAATAGTAGCCAAGGCAACATTGTTCAGCAAATTGAAAATGGTTTGTGAGTACCACTCATATTAAGTACGCCGCCTATTCCCCCCTCCGCACAAGTGTATAATGCATTGCTGCAAACTTTGTGCAGCACG
>NW_016213768.1:0-1758 GCF_001687245.7 Rhagoletis zephyria | reverse complement strand
AATACTAATGCATGAAAATCCTAACCTCAAAAAAATCACCCGTTAACTCCATAGTGTCCAGTTCAGAAACGGCGTTAAGCATTACGTAAAGCGCCAGTGTGAGGTGTTCCACATTGCCTCACTAAGACTAAATAAAACAGCCCGTTGTACGTGCTCCAGCTTCCTAGCTAGTGTAGCCTTTTCACCATGTTCCATCAGGCTTGGGCGAGATAAAACATAATAGGCTTGACTACGGTCTCGTAGAACCAATAGACAACTTTGAGCCCCATCACTTTCTAATAGCTCCCCTACAACAGTATAACGGTACTGAAGCCTTACTTGCCCTTTCCTCGATGCTTGGCTTCCGCGACAACTTCCTGTCAATGATCAAGCCGAAATATTTGACTTTATAAGATAGCTGTAAACGCTGACCTCCAACCGAAGGAAGAACAGCGTCAGAGATTTTATACTTCCTTGTGAATAAGACCAGTTCTGTATCGCTGGGATTATCGGCGTGGCCGCTTTTCTTATTTACCGTGCGGGTGCCCTATTCACCGTTGGATGCGAGCAAGCGCTGCCACATATGACCATGACAGTTCTGTCACGCAGCCACTTTCGGATGAGACGAATGAGACCGACTTTAACCGAAAACTTATCCAACGGCTTAACTGCTCCAGAAGGACATTACTAAAAGCCCCCTTGATATCGTGGAAGGCTCCAACTGCAAAATGTTTTGAAATAATAAAATTAACAATTTAAATAAACAAGGGTAACTTTATGACCCGAAAATCATTAGGTGTGATATTTTTTTGTACCTGTGCCATCTGTCACCTGTAACTGTTGCCTTTGTTGCCCATTGAAAACAAGCTGTCATATAGTCCGTGCTACCTGCACATCATTTTTCAATGGAGTTATGCCTGAAGAAGAAGTCCCCTATGTATGCTGCAGGGTAGGCGAATTACCCCAGACACGCCTAGTATTTTATTACTTAAATAGCGTATTTCCCATAATATGTCTATTTCTTCTTGTTTCTAACGATGTCCACTCTCTCCTAATATACATACGACGAGGTAGTTCTGTCGGTCCAGCTTTTGTAAGGAAAGTTCTAGAAATATTGGAAAAATTGTCGAATGCACTGTATATGAGATTAAATTCGAGAATTATGTAGCGAATGGTGCATTAGCTGGTGCGTGTGTACCTCCTAGTAAACGTATTTACATATGAATATAACAGCCAGATGAGGAGGCATCTGAGTAAGCATCTCTTAGTATGTGGCGTTAATTAGCCGTAAGTGTTGCCATTTACTGCCACTGCAACAGCACTTGCTTATGGATGCGCCTATGTAAANAAGGAAAGTTCTAGAAATATTGGAAAAATTGTCGAATACACTGTATATGAGATTAAATTCGAGAATTATGTAGCGAATGGTGCATTAGCTGGTGCGTGTGTACCTCCTAGTAAACGTATTTACATATGAATATAACAGCCAGATGAGGAGGCATCTGAGTAAGCATCTCTTAGTATGTGGCGTTAATTAGCCGTAAGTGTTGCCATTTACTGCCACTGCAACAGCACTTGCTTATGTATGTACATATTTACATATATTTATATACCCATGAATATGCGCACATACCAAGAACATGTCCCCTTCATTAAGCGTGACATATGCGCATCGCAAACCACCACCGATCACCCCTCTCATCAATGCGCCAACGCGCTTGAGTAAGTACTGTACGCATCGGCGTAGCCAGAATGAAATTTAGGGGGGGCTCGACCCTA
>NW_016213767.1:0-1758 GCF_001687245.7 Rhagoletis zephyria | reverse complement strand
CTGTAATTTATGTAATATTATGAATGGGAAATGTTTGCAATAATTCTTTTGAGAATTGGGGAAAAGGACTTTAAGTTTGCGTTGCAATATCCTCTGTAAAATTTTAACTTAGTTTCTTTGAGACTTAAGAACAATTTAACTGGATAAATGTGACCATTATTAATAATTATTTTAAATAATACAATTTGGCTATGTATCCAAAGTAATTTACAGGTAGGCAGTTTTTTTATAAAAAAAAAATCTGCCAATACGAATATTGTAAATGTAAAAGTTTGTGAGTGAGTGAGTGGGTGAAAAGGTTTGTTGCCCTTTTACAATGAANGGATAAAATTTTCCACATGGTTACTTTTGGAGCAAGATTAATGCAAACAATTTTGGTTAAGAGGGTTGCCGCCTGCTTAAAAAGAAAAATTGCTTTTAATAGATTAAATGTAGTAAACATTAGAGTATGGGTGGCAAACTAAAGAGCTTTAAGAAAGCTTTATTTTGAAAATAAATTGAAAAGGGTTACCACCTGTTTAAAAGTAAGCTTCCACGCTTTTAAGCTTCATAAACTATTACAATATGGAATCACTGTTGTTTAAGAAAGATTTATTTCGAAATATTTTTGAACAGTATTTCCAACTTTCTGTGCAGATAATTAATAAATAAAATTAAACATTGCAATATGGTCGTATAAAAAGTCTTTGTTTCAAAAATATTTTTAACCACCCTGTTTAAAAGTCAAATAAAATTTAATCAATAGTGAAATATTACAATGTTCATCTCTTAGGAAAATGGTTAAGAAAGCTTTGTTTAGAAAATATTTTTTAAAGAGGTTGCCACATGTTTAAAAGTTAATTAATTGAATCAGTTAGATTAATAAAATTTGATACGATATGAATGTCAAACGAAACAAATTAAGAAAAACATTATTTTGAAAATATTTTGAGGGTTGCCACTTTTTAAAAGTGGAACTCAATTTAAGGAAATATTACAATATGTAGTGTTATGTGATGCCATACGTTTTCTTAAAATAATTACTATCTTCTAAACTGCTGTCTAAAAGAGTTTCAATTTGATCTTGTCTGTTATAATATCAGTGTGGCAAGTTGATTAATTTACCAGTTTTATCGTTTCCGTTGAATTGTTATCCTGTCTGCCTTTGCTATTTCAACCTGCTAGGCGGAGGCATCTTCCCATTAAGAGATCGGAGAAAGGTCTTATCCAAGTCTGTGTTATCCTTTTCATTGGGAGCTAGATTTTAAGCGAAAGATCCTAACATAGCGCGCTGCTGGCTGGCAGAATAGACATCCGCTTTAATCCGCTGGTAATGGTGATCAAACGTAACACACTGCAGTGCACCCATCTACGGAATATGTTGGAGTGATCCCAACCAGCGTTTCTTACACAAAAGTGCCACTGTGATGATATGGCTTAACTACCTGACAATCTGTTCTACCCTCATCAAATCAAACAGAGTATCAAAACGAGGACAAAACCCAGTATCTCAATGCAGAATTAAGACTACTAAAAACGGTTGTCAGACGAACCAGGAAGACCAACCAGACGAACCAGACGAAGACAGGAGCCTGGTTGGAGGAACCCAAGGCTGTTGCTATGGCTTTCCTTCTCGGAATCATTCAAAGAGAGATTAGTTTGCATTTTCTTGGATTGGCAAAAAAAGGTTGTCGGATACACCGTCGTACAAAATATCCAAAGCATTCTGCCCTGACTTTAACAGGACAAAGTCGCTAGAGATGCTTAATATATGCAGCG
>NW_016213766.1:0-1759 GCF_001687245.7 Rhagoletis zephyria | reverse complement strand
AAGGAAGACTCCGTTGAACATTTACATGGATGGCTTGAAACTTAACGGGTATTATCGATGAAAAGCTCCATTGTAGGAACCCTTAACTTTCAGATCACTTTAACGTTCTTCAGTGAGTGTTAGATGCCATTATGAAAGTAGTTGATTCGCTGCTAATTTGCGAGACGTCAGCAAGGGACATAAATATCTGCTCTGATATACAAGACGCCTTGAGCTCACTCACTGTGTTCCCAAAGTTACCAGTTGTGAAAAAGTTTGACCCATCTTTCGTTCATGTCAGAGTATAGCCTGCGCGTTTCGGGTCACAGTAATATGTATTACATAAAACTGTGTGGCGAATGAACTGACCAAGAGAGACTCTGCCAAATACTTAGCAAAAGTGCTAGCGCCAAAATCTTATTATTATTACACAAATTTCTATGATATATTGTTCTTTAGCCTCAGCGCCGAATTCTCCACCAAACTCTTTCAAATTTGGTATATTTTATATAGATTTTGAATTTTTTCTGCATAGTCCTAGGGTCGGACTTGCCTATCCACCAACCTTTCGACGTACATATACATTTTCTAACCGCGGTAACGAAACCGTTGTTAACGAGTGACAATGTGAAAATTTTTTATTTAGATTCCACTATATCCATATCCACTATATCATTATTTGCTAAATTTAACGCCTTCTCTCACCAATTTCAGACACTCTGCCTACTCGCTTCGGCTTATGCCAAACCGCAGGGCTACAGCTATCAAAATCAGAAAAGCAGTTTCCAAAATCAACAGAACAGCTTTCAAATCAAACTCCCGGGTATTAGTAGCATATCAGGCGCGCAACAACAACAACAACACAGCAGTTCTGCCGCAGTCGAAACTCCCAGCTTTCTGCAGCAGGCATTACAAAATACAAAACTAGCGCAATCGCTCATCAGCGCACCGCCCACCACCTACCTTCCACCCGTCACTGTGAGCGCGCCAGCACCTGTGCCTACCGCTGCAACGCCGAATAACTTTTATCAAGGCGCCCTTTTGTCGCAGGTAACACAACAACACTCTGGCTTTCAGCCAAGCCTTTTCTTACAACAACCCGCCCACCCATCTTACGCGCAACAGCAATATCAACAAGGCAACTACGCACAATCACCATCTCTGGTAACCAAGGACATTTATGTGCATGTAGCACCCGAGGAGCAGGAGGAACGCTACCAGCGCCCGGTATTGCCGCCACCACCGCCACGCAAGCACTATCGCATTGTATTCATTAAAGCGCCATCACATAAGACCAGCGCTGCAGCCTTGCGTGTGAATCAAGCGCCAACCGAAGAGAAGACTATCATCTATGTGCTTACGCGTAAACCGGATCCAATTGACTTGCAGGCAACCTACCAAGAGGCAGCACCCAAGCAGCCCAGCAAACCGGAAGTATACTTCATTAAGTATCGCACACAAGAAGAAGCGCAACATGCACAACGCACAATCCAAGGTAAGTATTTAGGTGGCATTCACCCCGCCTACCGAGAATGCGCCAGAAGCGCTTGAAAGCCGTTTCATAAATTTCAAAGCAGGAAAAAGTTATATATATTATTGAAAGGTTCTGATCGATTTTTTTTGTTCATAAAACCATTAATGATTTCTACTTCCTGTTCTGCAACTCTGCATGGCTGGAGGTAAAAAATTTCGAAAAACGTCAGAGAGAAAATGGTAAACTGTGGAAATTGTGATGAATCATTCGACGCGAAAATCAATGCCCAATTAGCGAATATCTGCT
>NW_016213765.1:0-1759 GCF_001687245.7 Rhagoletis zephyria | reverse complement strand
CGCAGCAGCAGTCAAACAGCAACTCAATGCAGCGATCGTACAAAACCTTCTCGCCGATCATCACTCGCTGGAAACCGTACCGAACCAACGGAGGAACGTCCTCTAACGGCTCAACAGGCTTTGGCAGTCGGACTTCACCGGCCGATTCGATTCGTCAGCAGAGACAGCAGCAGCAGCAGCAGCAGCCACAGCAAAGACTGATGATTCCGGCGGGCGTTTCCAACTACCGACCCATTCAGTACGTGAATGACGTCAAGCCGGGTCCCTTTCCACGCGCATACTTTGACAAAGTGATGGCTACGGTTTTCAATAGGACTTCAACCAGTGGTGGTGGTGGTGGTGCCAACACTACCGGAGGAAGTTACTCCTCTTCTTCAGTTGCCGCCAGCAGTGACATTAGCGAGGTGAAACTGAATGACGCCCAGAGTGGGGGTGACAATGAAGTGGAGGTGATGCACCCCTCTCGAGCTCATCCACCGCGATTCATTGAACTGGAGAGCAGCTATGTGCCGCTGACCATTCGCTTTCCCTCTCGGACCTCCCGACTGAACATCATCGAAAACAGTGGAGACGCCGCCAGCAACACTGTCGACCTCGTCGGACAGGACTCTAACCGACATGACAGCTTTGGAAGAAGGACGGGCAGCAGTAGTGCTAAGGGAGGCACCAGTGGCGAAACATCCTCATCTTCTAAAACAGCCGCCGCCGCCTCTGTCCCATCAAGCAGTGGTGTTCGCAACCTTGAGGCTCGTGTCCTCTTTGGCGATGCCAAACGAGAAGAGCCGCTGGTGCTGAAACAAGACGGCAAAACGAACATTCCCGATAATATGCAACGAATCATCAAGTGCATCTTTCCAGGTGAGTGCTGATGTTCTGCTGGGTTTTAGTTAAGTTTTGCATTACTAATTTTAACTGCTCACCAGATTTTAAATTTGACGGTGCCGAGAAGGTGCAAAGCGCCTGCTAGCTTAAAACCTGCAACTTGGTCCTGTTTTGCTGATGATTCCGACTGTCTATTTATTATTCTACTTCTGCATTTTTAATGTTTTTCACTTTTTCTCCAGTTTCCTTTCCCAATTTTTTTGTTGACATAAAAATCAAAATCACTTGATTCAAATGACGAAACAATAGTAATAACAATAAAACTCCAACACTACAACATAAATTGATAATTAAATGATAAAACTAGAATTTTGTAACCAAGACAATCAGAATGTAGTGAGTTTCAGATGATTTTGACGTTAGTAAAAGATTGTAAAATGAAAAGCATTTTTAGTTGAATTATGCACCACTAGGTTGAGTTAGCTTCTTAACAAAAATGAAAAATGAAAAGAAACGATGAAATAAAGTTTTTTTATTTGCAAAAAGCATTTGATTTGCCAATATCTATTTTGTTTCTGATTCTGTTTACTGATTCTACTAGCGTTACTTGTGGAATACTCAGAATATTTCAAAAAGCAATAGACAACACTAAAACCAATTGACAAATTTGCAAAAAGCTGATGATGGGCACATCGTTTGTTCATGGCTTGGCATTTAACTTTTCTTTGCACGTAAATGAAAAAACTTTAGATTGATTCTTTAGTTTAGAATACGTTTGACGATTACTACAAGCGTCAAAACATACCATGTATTTATTTATTACAAAAAGATTCCAAAAAGGAAANAAAAAGATTCCAAAAAGGAAAGTCTCATGAGAAAAGAGAATTCTTTTAAATTAAAAAATAGTGATTCTGTTTGCCAGTCAGGTTTTGCCAGA
>NW_016213764.1:0-1759 GCF_001687245.7 Rhagoletis zephyria | reverse complement strand
CAATGAAGGGGCTCTCAAGGCAGCTCCTTGACCGCGATGGACTAAAATGACTTCTTCAAATTACTCACAACCCCTTACCATACAACCAGGCAAAGCAGTATCGCGATTGGAAAGCATGTGAGCATACATATGTTTACTAGCTAGAGCTCAGCCAAGGTATTGAGTTACCAGTACCGATAGCTGAATGATTAGCGGGTGTGTATTGCGGAAAAGGACGGGGGTACATATGTTTCCACTGCAATTTTCACTCCCGTTCCCAAAAAAACCGGTACCACCCTGCCTCCAGATGTTAAACCTATAAAAGTTCTGACCCGACTGTCTAGCGTCCTTGAACTGCTAATCGCACAACAAATAACGCATAAGTCGTATAAACAAACTGAAATTCTACTTTCACTTCACTTGGTTTCAATATAAATCTTTATCCTTATTCCATTCCACTTCATTATATTTCTTTTTATTCACTTTACTCTAGCAAATTAACTTCCGCTTTGGCAGCTATGTAAATATACTTCAAGCATTAAATAAATAAAATTTTAATACTTGCAGAGTCCATACTTGCACGTCAAAGTCAGTTGTGCAATGACGTTCGCTTTGATTGAGATTTTTAATAACTTCTTACATATTTTCCCCCATTCAATATGTAGCTCAACGAATAATTATTATGGCATTGATTTGCATTCACTTCACGATTGTCTGTATAGGCATACATCTATGTATACATATGTATATTTATGCAAAATATTTTTAATTTTGATTAGCTCAAATATTTCCTGCTGCTGCGGCTTCTATTATCCAACAGTTTGTTTGCAGAGCTCACTCTAAATTTTGCAATTTTTACTTGGAATTTATTTAAACAATGCTTGAGATTTTTGTATATGTACAAATANTTAAAGAAAACAATCTCCTGCATTAATCCTGCATTACTTGTCAACTAGTTTCAAGTTAGCTTTTTGTAGCTAACTACGAGTTATTTATTTTTTAGAAATCCCACAAAAAAGCGAATTATAAGTAGGTTATTTTTTATCAATTGATAATTTTTTTCTGCAGGGTATATTAATCAAACAATTGGTAAACGAAGCCATTTCGAAACCATTTTGATTGATGCCCATATTGTAATAATTCATTGAAATTATTGAATAGTTTGAATTTAACTTTTTAAACAGTTGAAAACATTTTTAGACCTCTTTCTTGTGATACACACATACATATGTATTAAAATTACCTAATTCCTATAATTCAAGTAGCATTTGATTTTTCAAAGAGGTGGCAACCCGCCTACATGTAGTTTAGAACTAAAACTCTTATTAAAAAGTCTTTCGATTGATATCCATATTGTAGTTATTCATTTGAACTGATTGAATTTAATTTTTAAAGGGGTGGTGGCAACCCTTAAAAAACACCTCAGAGATATTGTGGATGTTCAACCTTAAGATTTCTTGACAACCATATTGTAATTTTTCAGATAGCTTGCGAATAATTAATTTAAATTTTGGCTTTTTAAACAGGTGGCAACCCTTTCCAAAATATTTTCAAACTACAACATTTTTTAGTCTTTTTACATGCATTTTTTAGTATAGTAGCCAAATAAATAATTCCTTTAATTCAAATTGAATTAGATTTTTTTAAAAAGCTGGCAGCCCTTCTCCATGAGTTTGGAACTGATTTTATATATCTCCATACAAAGTTCCAGTTCTCGATCAAAAATATTTCCTTAGAATTGCAGTATGAAAAATTAAGTTCGGTTAAATGGCACCAGTAG
>NW_016213763.1:0-1759 GCF_001687245.7 Rhagoletis zephyria | reverse complement strand
GTAGCGACTTTAATAAAATACATTCTCAGTAAGATTCGACTTTTTCCTGACTGGTAGATGACTGTAAGCCTGGTTCGCCGTCAATCGGGGCTACGGCTACCTTCTTTCTTCCGCAAAAACAAGCATTTTCAGTCCGTGACTCTTTAGTCCGCCGCATTAATTTAATGTGTCTGAAGCTGTAAGTCTCGCTGCTTTTGGTTTCGGCTAAACTTGTCATTGGTTGTGAAAGAATAAACCCAAAGGAGATACTGGTTTTGTACCAGTCTGCTATTACTTTCCTGCTCGTAGTTGAGAGACGATTCGTAGCTGTGGTGGTCACCTTAGTCACCAACTGACACATCGAGCCCACACTTCCCTCTAATGTGTTCGGCGTTCTGCTGTAGTGGTGGCGATGTTGGAGCTTTCAGATAACGAAAAGCCATTCAGCTCAAGTGACGGACACACCATTATCCCTTTTCTAAGCGAAGATCTACGATTTTGAAAAAAAAACTCGTGTTTTGCCTATAGTGCGCCGTTGGGGGTTTCTTTCTACCATTGCCTGCTTTTGGATCTCTAGGGGCTTCTTTGTTACAGTGTGAGTAGCGGATTACACCTCAGTGCTACCCTGTCTTTGGTGCCACTGTTCTTGGAAATTGCTTACCCAGACTTTCCATTGTCAAGGGCTTACTTTAAGGCTCGCCTCTTCCTAGATGTGAGGTAAATGAAGTCGGAAGAGGAATTTCAAATTGATTACCTGCAACTATTTACCAACTACGATTAGACCTGGCGCAACTGAGTAAACAGTCATCGAGTCGAGCATCAGTGTGGTATTGAAATCCGAATAGACATTTGACCTTTCGGATATCAATTCCGAAACTCATGTTGGGAATAATAGTCATAACGCCGAAGATAGCACCACCGAGACTCCCTACGCGTGCCAGTGACTACGCCAAAATTATGAGGAGGCAGCTTCTGGCTTCAGAGAAATCCATACTGGCCTTCCGATACCATGGCCGATCTTTTTGCCACTGTAGCTCAACCGTACACGCGTATTTCCTGCTCAACTTTGGAGTTATGGTAATTTATGCGTAGAGGGGAGATAGTTCAGAAGAATATTCGGAGCAAATGTCGCGCCCTTCGCACCGACTGACCACTATTAACAACTACAACTTCTCTTCCTCGAGAATATTCCTCTCCCCGCCCGTTTACTAGCGCTATAGCAAGACATACATATGGACGTTGCTATATCCCACTTCCCAGTGTCCCCAATTCGGAGAGCGTAACTGAACTTCTGGCAGTGTAAGCGAACGAAAGATGTCTGCTGAGCATTCCAGAAGAGTGACGAACTTCCTCACCTGTCCACTGACAGCGGATTTATAGAATATAGTAGGAAGCTTCCAACTTTCTGCTTCCAAAATTACTTGCACAAATTAAATTTTTAATACAATTTTTAACTTAAATGATGAGGCACATATTTTCTTTGCGTAGCAGAAATTTTTTTTTCTTAATTTTTGCAAGTTTTCAATTAGCAATACCGACTGCGTCAAAACTTCACAGGAATTGCCGAGAACTTACATTGAAATTAGCTCAAAAGCGTCGGTATATACCTCATTTTTTCTTCTGCTCTTTCATTTATTTTTTCGTATATGTAGGACTTCCAAGCCGCTCGCCGTTAATAAATTAATGCGATTGCATCCATGTTCCCGAACTAATTAAGTGTTTACCTCCGCCCACCTCCGAATTCTCTTGTTCACTTTGACTCACCTCCGCTATGCTTGAG
>NW_016213762.1:0-1759 GCF_001687245.7 Rhagoletis zephyria | reverse complement strand
ACTATAACCTATAGCTCCCATACAACTGATTTTTCAGATATGAGATTTTGCGTTATAATTCATCCATTTATGTAGCTAAGACCATGAAATTTCCCGCTGTTTTCACTCATTATCAGCAGAAGACTTACAGTGAAAATAACGAAGATCGGGTCACTATAACCTGCAGCCCCCATACAACTGATTGTTCAGATATGAGGTCTTTTATCATATCTCCTCCATTTATGCAGCTAGGAACATGAAATTTCGCACCATTTTCACTCATTATTAACAGAATACTTACAGTGAAAATAACAAGGATCGGGTGACTACAACATATATCTTCCATACATCTGATTGTTCAGATATGGGATTTTACTGTAAAACTCCTTTATTTGAACAGCTAAAACCGATAAATTTCGTGAGATATTTTATAAATAATAATACAAAGTCTACTGAGAAAATCTTCAAAATCTATGCTGTATAATTACGGTGTCCATATTTATGAAAGCCGAATACGGGACAAAATATAATTTTGGAAATTTTTTCCACACTGTTTTCTCTGAAACAGTATCCTTATAGTAACATTACAAATTTCTAGGATGAATTTCTCGAGATTTTTACCCCGTAAATTTGTTACGAAAAATTCGGTAAGCCTTACCACTAATTTTTGGCTTTTTTTTTTTGTTGACGGTGTTACGCATTTTTTTTCATACAAAATATGTTAGACCATTTTTTTTACAGAGAAGCAAATGAGCAGCAATTTTCACTCGCACTTTATTGTACTCAATTTTAATGAGTTACAAAACTGCAAACCAAATTTTTTCTACAGATTCTAATTAAAAAGTTTGAAATTTCGTCGAAACATTGCAGAATTAATTTTTATAGTCTTCGCACAAAAATGGAAATTTGGTATTATATCGTGTTTGTTAGGAAAAGAGCTTTACTTTCATAAAATAAATAATAAACTAAGGAAAAATAGCCAAAACTTACTAAAATATCGAGGCCTAATTTCATGTTGTGGCCACTGTATGCATTCCTCGATTCGAATCACAGGCATTCAGATTAGAAAATAATAACTTATTATAAAGAAAATTACGATCATATACCAACATCACTTAAAACTCGTTCATAGGCATGCCATTTTAATGAGCTGTTAAGGCGTCGAAACACCGAATACGGGACAAATACATTACATTAAAAAAAATACAGAACATTTGGCGTCCCGTATAAAATAAATAAATTACCAGGACAACGGGTCAAAAAAGAGGACTGTCCCGTATAATACAGGACGGATGGTCACCGTATGTATAATCATAACCTCTTGTACCACTGATTGTTCACATACCAGTTTTTGCGATATATCTCCTTTATGTAAGAAACTAAACCCAATAAATTGTGTTACCGGGTTACATACCGATCACATAGCAGTGAAAATCACTTAGATTGGTGCCATATAAAGTATATACTTCCATACCTCTGATTGTTTAGATGCGATTTTTTATATAAGTATGTAACTCCTCTATCATGTATGCAGATGTATTCAAAATCAGTAATCTGTCAAACTAAAATTTGCAGATGTTCATGAAAGGTATGAAGCCTTCGGCATAGCCGAAGACAGCGCTGCTCTTACTTGTTTTTTTTTTTTTTTAATTTAGCACGTTTTGCACTAGCAATAGTTGATGATTAATATAAGTACCTTATTACGTTAAAATGACATGCGCAAAGTTTTACAATTACATATAACGGGTGATTTTTTTGAGGTTAGGATTTTCATGCATTA
>NW_016213761.1:0-1759 GCF_001687245.7 Rhagoletis zephyria | reverse complement strand
GTTAATGCTGGTTCCCAAATAACCGAAGTCGTCTACTTTTTCAATTTTGAATTACATCTCTATATTAGTAAAGTGTGATATACCATATTTTTCATTAAAATTTCAAACTTTTCATTCAGAATTTTTGAGCCTAAATCCTTTTTATAACAACAAAGTGCAAGTTTCAAGTTATTAAAAATTACCGTTGATTTTTTAGAATTTTCTTTGAGGAGGGTGTCTCACATTTTCTTCAAGATATATGTAATGCGCAAGACCCTCCACAAAAAATCGGCAATAATTTTTAGCGCCTTGAAATTATCACTTTGTTTCACTAAAATTGAATGAGCTACACAGCTGCATACTCGAAAATTTTCTAGAAATTCTAAGTAAAAAGTTTGAAATTTTAAGGAAACTTTTTTGAATTTTCGTGAACTTTATAGAAAGTGTAATATAACTTTAAGTGGAAGTGTAATATAACTTTGATCTATATGGCTTATGTTATAGAACAGATTATAGTTTAAAAAAAAAAAGAAAAAAACTGTCAAGAAAACAATTGTGGATATTATATTCGAACAAAGTGTATACTTACATATAACACTGACTGTATGTACGTACATACATATGTATTTATTATTAGGCTTTTTCTCTGTTTTTCAATTTTAATTCCTTCGAACTTTGTATCCCTTAGCTGCAGCTTTTTCCGACTTTCGTGCAGTATTGCCATACACAAACTTCACCAATGTCATTTGCGGGCTAACTCCACCGTACCCAGTCTCTTGACGAGTTTTTTCCTGCACTCAGTTCACAATTCCGCAAGTCTTTAATATTTAATGTCTCCTAAAAGCATGTACTGGCATTACTACGATGCATGTACGGGTAAATTCCAAAGTTGAATTTTTAATCTTTATGCAAATATGAGTGGTTACAAACATTTACCAGTGTATTGTGTTATTTTTGGGGGATTTTCTAGTACGATTTAAATTTCTGATGAACCAACAATATTTTAAAAGTGAACCTTCTTCTTATTTATATTTATTTACATCGCACAACCACAATTTTCCTATAAAATTAAATATATAGGTGTATATGTACGTACGAGTTTGTGTACGATGAGTGTTTTTAAAATATATTACATGAATTTTTAAATAAAAAAATATTTAAATTTGACATTACTGGACAGTTTATTCTTGCTTGCGACCGAAAATTAAAGAAACGGGAAAATTTAAGAAGTACTAATTTAATGGTTAAAGTTTTTGGTCAGCCCTCTAATCGCCTCAAAATGAGTTCGGCATTCTACATTTCGGTTTAATTATCCCCCCTATTGTGAATCCACACGATACACGATAAACGCTTGCATTATGTTGTGCCGTATTACGAATTAAATTCTAGCGTATGAAATTGGATAGCTACCCTTTATCGTATATCGTTAAATTTTGGTATTACCATAGGATACCTAGCATAAAGTTGAGCGTGTTGCTTCTAAGAGGAATCTCAGAATTGTGAAAACCTTTGATATATTTGGTATGGATGGCGTTTTTTACGTGGGCGCAACTCGTTCTCTACTTCTGTTAGAACATATGTATGTATATATTTAACTGCTTCTTTCTATAGTCGAAAGTTTCTCTGAAATCTAAAGGATTGTTTTAATAATTAACAAATAAAATTAACTCCAGTTACTTACATTATCGAGTTCATCTCCAGAAGATTGGAAGCATCTCTCAATTGCCTTAATACTGTAGCCTCTATGCGAGTTTCATCAATTTATTGATTTAAAGTTATA
>NW_016213760.1:0-1759 GCF_001687245.7 Rhagoletis zephyria | reverse complement strand
ATTTCTCAAAAAAAACTGGGTAACAGTTATTCGTCGCCACGCTGTACACCAAAATGTATATGTATGTATGTACATATGGACATATCAACGACAGCTTCTGGAAACTACCAACTCCTATCCCACATTTTTTATATTTTTGTTTAGATCTGTAAAGAAAATCTTATGTCAATATGCCCAAAATGTGGAAAATTTCGGCCACTCTAACGAGATCACTGCCTAACTGCAAAATTCTCGTTATCAGCGCAAAATAGACCTGTAAACATGGTGTTATCTATTATATTTTAAGACTTCCACCAAAATATATCGCAAAAATATTAAGATTTACGTGAGCTGGACCGATTTGAAAATACCTCCCAAAATTTATTTTTTTTATTTATAAAAA
This sequence comes from Rhagoletis zephyria, assembly GCF_001687245.7. NCBI lineage: Eukaryota > Metazoa > Arthropoda > Insecta > Diptera > Tephritidae > Rhagoletis > Rhagoletis zephyria. Next base: position 1,377 of record NW_016213760.1, on the reverse strand, counting down.
CAGTTTTTTTTAATTTTGTTTGAAAAAAAAAANGTTTAAGCTTAAAAAGTTTGCATAAAAAATATAAAAAAGAAATTTCTACGGAATCATGATAATGAGATGTTTAAAACTGTTTTTGAAATTTTTTCAAAGAGTGGTTTAAGAAAATCTTGAATAACTAAGCCAAAGCCGTTTTGTTATCTGAGCGGATTTTTTCCAAAAAATCCTTTTAGAAATTATTTTTATTCAAAAAAAAAACTAAATTTTTAGAGGTATTTTCAAACCGGTCCAGCTCGCTTAAATCTTAATATTTTTCTGAAATATTTTGGTAGAAATCTTAAAATATACTAGGTTTTGTAATCCCGCCGTAAACACTGCAACTTTTTTTTGTGATGCAGTCTAATGTACATAGATATGTATATATGGATATACTATAGTTGATTTGTAGACGAGTTTAAGCTGACAAACATGTACTGGCGCATTGTAGGGAAGTATTTTACTGGATAACGATTTTCTAGATGCAGTTCAGCTTTAAATCATTTCTACTGACATTTACATCTTAAACTGACAACTCTATATGCAAGCACATTTTATGCTTTTTGTATAGTGAACTCGAACGAAGTGCAGGAAACAAGCTTGTGAGCATGAAAAACGACATGTTCCAGTGGTCTGAATAAGGGTACGTACATACATACATATGTATACATATATGTACGTATGTATTTATGAAGCGAAATATTCTTGCATCCGCAAATATTTTGTATACATACATGTCGCTGTAGGCAAATGCATTACCACCACACTGGTTCCCCTTCAGTGCAACAAGAAGCTGGATTCGTTTTCGTTAAATCCATCTTTCATGCAAGAAATTTTAAATTAAATACAGCTATAGTTATCAACTAGAGTACAAAAATCGACAGACGAAGTCTAGTACGGTACGAGCTGCATACTCGTTCACCAACCAACTCACACACCTTGCCGGCTAATAACGTCGAACATTGGCGTACGATTCAAGGAGTGTGACCACTTTGTGAGTAATTCCTCAAAACGTGAGGAATTTCGGGTGCGCTTAAGTATTTTTTGAGGATTTTTTTAGGAATTTTCTCTCGATATACTATTTGCAGATAACAAATGCAACCATGTTTTACACAACAGAATTGTTAAAGCTCTCTACAAATTTTTGAACAAAAAGCTTGCCGAAGTTTTATAAAGAGCGAAATACACCACACAAGCGGCTTGCCAAACATCCTTCAAACCTACTTTTCCCATTTCGCCATACACCATGCAAACTTGACTCGTTCAAGCGAAGAGTTTTAGTTTTACTCCGGTTCTCAATGTAAAAGAGTTTGGCACGTCCGTCACGCTAGCTGACCCACTTCTCCAAAAAATGATAAAAAT
>NW_016213759.1:0-1759 GCF_001687245.7 Rhagoletis zephyria | reverse complement strand
AGTACAATAGAAAAAATTCAGCACATGTACTGATTAAATCAGCGCATCTGGCCACCCTAATAGCGTTTTGCATCTCGCCACCGAATCATAAAAAATTTTGCAGTATCATGTCATTTGCAAATGTTAGTAAGGTACAACAAGTATTTGCATGACTTTCGGACTTTTACACGCAAATTTATATACCTATATATAAAAGTAGATTTTCAGCGAGAACTCTTTTCTAATATTCTAAAATGATAAGAGAAGATTTCTACTACTTTATGAATCAAATGGAAAATATCTTTCTGCTTCTATTTCATTCATAAATTTCAGTTGCATAAGAAGTTCATATCGAGGGCTTATATTCAATACCCAGGTACCCAGGTGGGACTTATCTGTCATCACTGATGTTAACTCTGACTTTGCAATTTAATAGTAAATTATTCTGTCAAGCGTTATACAAGGTCAGCATTAATATCACCGATGAGCGTTAAGTCTTAGGCGGATTTTTATATCAGAATCTCATTTTTGTGAAAAGTGCAGATAGAGGGTATTCGAATATAAGCCTTCGATATAAAAGAAACATTTCATTGGGTATACGCGGCGTCTCATGCAATCTCTATAAAATGCTTTAATTTTTTGTAATCTTAAGGTCTGAATGATGCCCTATTCTTGACACACTGACCAGCTATAATATTTTCGTTGAAACTCTTAAAGCCACGAACATTCTTTTATTATTTTATACAAAATGTACATACATATGTATATCGTCGCTATCAATACGAGTACACAAAAGCTCCCAGGGGATATCGACGGCTGAGTGGAAGATCGACCTAACTCGGCAGCCTGTTCGAAAACGCCCTATTTCGGCAAATGTTTGATGATGTTGCCTTTTTTGCCTTTTTAAAGATATTTGCCTTTTTTGCCTTTTTAAAGATATTTGCCTTTTTTGCCTATTGTTTAAAAAAAAAAGTGATTATAGCGAGGAAAAAGCCGTTGTTCCCGATAATATAAAAGTGTCAAACGTTCCATATTTAAATTGGGCGCCACTTGTATCAACTCACGTCAAGCGCACGTTTAGTTTAGTACATGCAAGGCTATGCGTGATTAACTCGATTTTCGGAATCGGCAAGCAATTATATATAGGAATTGGATATGTAGTGGCGTCCGTTGACATTTTTTTTCTGTAAACCAGTGTTGGTTTTAATTTTTTGTTTTTTTAGTGCCTTCCTTTGCCTTTTTGGCTATTTTTAGTGCCTTTTCCTGCCTATTTCGCTATTTCGCTATTTTATTTTGCCTTTTTATAGGTTTTTAGCTCCTAAAAGCCCGTTCCCTGCTTATAAGCAACCTAGAAATAATTTTAGATCTCTCCAGCGGAGGCGAAAGCTCGGATGTAGAATATGGAGACATTAAAAAATGTGAAATTAAAGCTCATTTGAAGGCGTATCTTAAAGAAAAACGAGCTCAGGTCGGTGAAAATCCTCTCGATTGGTGCAAAACTAAACTAAAATACAACAAATTGACAGATTTCGCCCGCAAATATTTGAGCGCTCCACCCGCCAGCGTTCCAAGTGAGCAATGCAGCCGGCCGTATATGTATACGAGCCTCCAGGAAATCGCCTCGTGGGAGAAAAGGCAGCAAAATTACTCTTTTTTTGAAATATGTATAATATGCCCCTTTTGAACTTTGACTACTAGATTAAAACACTGTATAGGTTATGCACTCGTTCACTGTTCTAATAATTTACAAAATTTTTAAGTAATAAAAACGATGACTTAA
>NW_016213758.1:749-1759 GCF_001687245.7 Rhagoletis zephyria | reverse complement strand
CGATTTAACAACATTCAAATATATTTGACGCGTATTTCTGTGTGTGTTGGAAAAATCAACTTTGGTGTACAACTTACAATCAAGACGACAGTCGATTCGCGGTGAGTTGGTGACAGCATCAGCGTAAACATTAGTGCACAGAAAGAGTACAGTGCTGACGACCACTAAAAAGATGGCCCTAACAAGGCAAAACGGTTTCATATTCAAACCGTTTTCAAGGAAAGCCAAAAACCAGGCAGTTGACAACAGCGGCAGCGGCGGCGGCTGAAACTCTGCAGGACCACTTATATCCCCAAACATCGATTGTTGATTAGGTCTTCTCAAATCTAGAGTACTTAACTTATTGGCGTTAAGTTTATCACCATCTGGTTGGTGCACTTAAGAGGATACACCAACAAACATAAAAGATGTGAGGTTCTACGTAGCCGGTAATACATTTCCATTGTTTTTGCCAGCAACAACGGTAATGCACTTATCATCACCTTCATCGTCGTCGTCATCATAGTGCAGCACTTATGACCTATTATTTGCTGATTGATAGATCTTGAAATTAAGTTTTTAACCGTTTTATCTTACTCTGAAAACAGTTATTGGGAGTAACTCTCTATTCTAAAAAATTGAAAATTTTAGTCAAATGGCAACTTACACCAAATTCATTCAGTCTTCAGAGCTTTTTCACTAACCAAATCACGTTCTCAGTGCTTTAATCACACCGCTTCAATTAGTGCTGCTAAATGCTGCTAATCACTACTGGTAACACTACTTGGACACAATCCAAGTTAATTGATTTATGCCACAGCAGTTGCTTCCCAACTGCCACCTTTGCATAATTTGAGAGGGGGCACCTGCTTTAAAACCCATCCAAATCATGGTGAAACAATGTTAAATAAAAATCGTTGTCATGTGGAGCGCACATGTCCGCTAACATCACCTGCTGAATCAACAGTCAGTTTACTTCAGTCAGAGTCTGATGATTAGGCGGTAGTGGTGGTGGTGGTGGTGGTGGTGGT
>NW_016213758.1:0-551 GCF_001687245.7 Rhagoletis zephyria | reverse complement strand
CTGAATCAACAGTCAGTTTACTTCAGTCAGAGTCTGATGATTAGGCGGTAGTGGTGGTGGTGGTGGTGGTGGTGGTGATCGTGTCGGAAAGCTGGTGCAGACGTGCGCCACGCATTTCAGCGAATGTGTGTGGCGATAAGCTCCAAACAAGGCGTTTTGTAAAACACAGCGATGTAGTGTGCTTCGGTGAGAGTTGGTGTGAGTGACAGTTCGCTCACGCGGGACAGATTAGCCATCCACGTTGTCTTCGACTGCTGCTGCTGATTACCACCAACATTTGTCTCTCTCTCTCTCCCTCGTTATCAGCCTCCTAGTTGTGGCAGACGGACTAGACACAACTGTTACCATTTCCTCATCCCATCATTTAGTAGTGGCTGGCAATTGATAGCACAGAGACAGAGTACACATGATTTGTTGTCACTTGAGCTGCAGAGTTCACTTCGTACGCACGCAAACACACACACATCATCGCGCCGGGAATCTGCTGCTCTTTTCTACACATTTTATCAAGTTGGAATATTAAAGTTTTTGCAAATTAATAAATCAACAAC
>NW_016213757.1:0-1759 GCF_001687245.7 Rhagoletis zephyria | reverse complement strand
ACCCACAACTACGATGCTGGTGTCATTCGTATAAGAATGACCATTTCCTACTAACGGTACGAGTATAACGGTCTTTTATGGTATTAAAAGATTAGTTCACTTTGCATCGTTAAGCTTATTTAATTGTTGTATGGCACGTTAAGAGATAGAACTGACAGCAAAAAAGCGCATTGTGCCCGTAAGGTGACAAATTTTGTGCGCAAGAACAGGATTAAATATCTATGTGAATACGGGCTACGCAGATACATATGTACATATATGTATATAGTAAATGGCTTATAAAAACAAATGCAAAACTGAGCACTGAACTGCAAACTTAAATGTATTTAAAAATATGAAAACATCGAAAAGGGAAAATGAAAGTAATCAGAAAACTTTCATAGTTTCAGGCACATTTTGGTGAGTGGTATTAAATGCAGTGATAATGTTTGCAATAAAAAAAAAAAAAAATATTACAAAAGTAAACAACTCTTTTATGGAGAGCATAAATTATTTAAGGTCATAAATGGGGAAGACGAAAATATGGACAGAGCCAGGGTTGCTGACGAGGTTTGTTGGCAACATGAAAGGCAATTGGCCGGCCGGTTCTAATTTAAAGGCAGCGCTCGTGTGGTCGCCGGGGATGAGTAGGACGCAGTGGACGAAACTACAGACTAGCCAGAACACGGCACTTCGGCACACTGCGACTGGATGGCTTCTGATGCCGCCTTAATACCACCTCGACGACGAGGCCCAGATGCTCCCCATAAGGAGCATAACACAATGCTCCGCTAGTAGTTCCTGAGAGGGTGCCACAGACGCGGGCACACGAACAGACAACTGCTCGCAGAATAGCCCTCGCCAAGGCATGTCAGAAGGCATCTCTACGAACTGACTGGACCCAATTGCATACCGGCAGGCCCTATAATATAAACTATCGACTTGTGGGCACACAACCACCTGACGTTGACGGGACAATAGCCCAACTTCACACTGGCTCTTGCAACAGGTTAAACTCATACATGAGTACATGAGTCCTTATGGACAGCCCCTGTCAGAGTTGCGCACTTCCTGGGTATTCCCTTAGCTAAACCAGACGACTACGCAGGTGGATGAGCCGACTCGAGCGGTGTTTATTAGCCTCTAAAACAACAACAACAACAAGGTTTGTTTAATTGGCAAAAATAAAACGTTGACAAACAATGGAAAGTCCCGTTATTTTCTAGTAAACAGTTTTAATATATGTATACACTCGTAAAATATTTCGACTATAGTTTTCCCATAGTGAAGTTTCGCACTAAATCGGTTTTGGTGGTTGAAAAATTCAATAAAAATTTTTCATTTTTAGCGACGGCTGTTTACGAATGCACCCTGTTTTAACATCTCTTATTTAGCCGCATCAGTTTTAAGTGTCCCATTGCCTTGGAGATTTGGCATTCACATTATATTTGCAATTATTAGCTATTTCCAGCAAATTCTTTATGTTGTAACACAAAACATATTACTACAAACTTCCAGTTATTTAACTTATTGTGTTTGCAGGTCTCTTAAGAAACCTGAAAATATTACATAAATAAAAGTCATATTTTGCTGAATTTAAGTTAATAATAATCTGTAGCAAAGCATTTTTATAAAATTTTCTTCTATTCACCCTCTTTTTCTTGCAGTTCCTACTATAAATTTTAAGAGGTAACATAAAACAACAACAACGAAATGGCAAAACAGCTGCGTACACTTGGCTGGGACTACTTCATGTTCGTGGCCTTCGTTTTGATCACCG
>NW_016213756.1:0-1759 GCF_001687245.7 Rhagoletis zephyria | reverse complement strand
TTTGTACAAGGATACGAGGAAAAATTAATTGTTTTTTATAAAGATAAGAAATGTACATCTACTACGAATACTTTATATTTACTTCCATTTTCGTAGTCCGAACCCAGCAAAGAAAGNCTAAAGTTCTGTAATTGCGTCGTTGCCCACCGATGTAACAACTGTCCCGGTAAAGAAAGAATGAAATAACTGTTTATTAATTTTAACCAAGGCATTTTAACTTTAATGATAATCGCTCGCTGGATTAAGGCGCCTTTACACGGATCGATTTTCTAGTAGATTTTTGTCGTTCAACCAAAATCGACCCGTGTAAATGACATCTCAACCACTAGCTGGTCGATTTTCCAGTCTACAGATATCGACCCTTATAAGGCCGCTTTAGCTCCTTATTTGTACAAGGATACGAGGAAAAATTAATTGTTTTTTATAAAGATAAGAAATGTACATCTACTACGAATACTTTATATTTACTTCCATTTTCGTAGTCCGAACCCAGCAAAGAAAGAAAAAAAAAATTATGTTTTCATTATATAACCTCAAATATCGCCAAAAACCGTGATTTTAGCACTTTGATCTTAGGATACCTCAAAATGCTATTGCTAGAGCGATTGTGCGGCCAGATTTGGATTCAGCACCAAGAAACGATGTGTTTTACTCAGGTGGTACAAAAAAAAAATTTACAAATAATTAGAAAAGAAAAAAAGAAAAATTTAACTTACGCGCATATCTACTAGCATTTCCAACGCGAATAGAATTGAACAAGGTGAATTTGCAAGTTCAGCTTTTTATCAATCATGGTTTTATTTAAGTGCATTTAAATTTGTAGATTTTTTTAAATTCAGTGCAGCCACAGCTTTAAATATTTAAAAACTATTTCAGGTTTTATCTATATCGGAGTAATTTTAGTTCAGAAAAAAGGCACTAAAGAAGGCACTAGGCACTAAATAATTTTTTTTTGACGTTTTAATTTTCAATAAGCACTAAATCTAGTTGCACCAAGTTGGCAACTATGAATTTATATATCACTTAAATAACCGGCTCCAATCAAAAACTTTATTTCAGCATTGCTAGCCGGGTCGAACAGGTGGCAAAACTCTAATTTGTTCCTTCTATATTGTAAGTTAGACCTCACGCAATTGTTTAGTAAAAACTGAACTCGATTCCATGCATTAGTTTTCGAGTGATGCGCGCACAAATGTACAGACAGACAGACAGACAAACATTCTAAAAATTGTTAATTTGGCTTCTGTAGCTGTAATAAAGACCACCATATTAATTTTTCTGTAATATCTATAATGTACAATTTTATTATAAGTATAAATATACATAGATTCCATTTATTTGATAAATTTAATTCAACAAAATTTTTCAAACAGGTGGCAACCCTCCTCCAAAAATATTTTTGGTAGTAAAATTTCCTAAACCTTTTCAGTTTGATACCTATATTACTATATTCAATTTATCTTATAAATTTAATTTATTTAAAACTTTAGAACAGGTGGCAACCCTCAAAAAATACCTTTGGGTTTAAGGCTTCTTAAACGTCTTTCTTTTGACGCCCATATTGCAATATTCACTTCTTCTTATCAATTTACTTAACCTGCAATTTTCAAACAGGTGGCATCTCTCTATTTTTTTTCTTTTTGTATTTTAAGTACGACCTCTAGCAATACATCGTTGAAAACTGCATTCAATTACATGCATTAATTTTCAAGCGATGCGCGTGCCAACATACAGAGAAAAATTCTCTTATAAAGACCCC
>NW_016213755.1:0-1759 GCF_001687245.7 Rhagoletis zephyria | reverse complement strand
GACCAGCGACTTGATGATCAGCGGCGACTTTGCGGCCATTTTGAATAGTGAAATGAAGTTTTTGTTTTGAAAAGACGAGGACTTTCTCTTGGGTTCTTATACTCCCTCTTATCACACCAGCCACTGCTGCTAATGACCACTAATTATTTGTGCCCTTCAGCCCAGCCAGTCAAACTTGCTGATACTGAAAAAAAACTGAAACACAGCAGCTCTCAACTGCTTTGCTATCTTTTATCAAAATCAGCAGATAAGTTTGCAGTGACGCAGATTTTGAGCTAATCTCTGGTAGACATTTTGGCAACAAAACTGTCGCTGATATTTTGGTGCTCTTTTCACAAAACACAGCATTTTCAAAGTAAACATTTTGCTCAGTTGGAGCAGTTCAAACTTGTTTTCTTTAGCATTTTTAGACAGGTTTCCCTTCCCGTACCAAAGATGCACCAATGTGCATCAGCAACACATCATACCAAACAAAAAGTGCCTCATCTTGTGAGCTGAATTTTTTTTTCTTCTGCTAGCGCAAGAAAAACGGGAGCAAACAAAATTGTCTTTTTTTGTGTGGGGTACTTCCCATTATCTTCCGACAGTTGTGGCTGTGGCTGTGTGATTTGTGATTTGCGATTTGCATGCTGCAGATATGCAGCACAAGACTGGCAAGGCAAAGCAAAGCAAAGCAAAAAACGCATTTTTTTACAAAAGCAGCAGCAGCAGCAGCATTAGCAGACGACAGAATGCTAGGCCAAACTGAAAAGAAATAGAAAATAGAACAGAGGCAAACTACAAACAAACACAAACTAAAGCACCAAAAGAAGAGAACCATAAATCATCAAATCACGACGACTAAGAACAGCAGCAGCAGCAGGAACTCTGTGACTAGGCCGTTGCTGAGAGTNGAGAGAGAGAGAGAGAGAGAGAGAGAGAGAGAGAGAGAGAGAGAGAGAAAGAGAGAGAAAGTTGCAACAATCTAGCTAAAGAAGAAGAAAGGGAAAAAGAGAGCACAAATCGACGCTTTGTCCAGCAGTTTAGAAAGTAGGAAGCAGAGAGTAGGCCAAATTCAAATTGCCTCTCTTCAGCAGCAGCAGCAGCAGTGTGTCCACTCTCTCACGGAAAGGATCGATTGATTTTGGGTGCTCGCAGTAGTTCAGCAGAGTTTGTTTGTTGCAGTTGTTGCTCAGCAAAATAGAGAAAAATGGCTCTTCCATTAGCTCTAGCCTTTTTTACACTGCTGCTGCTGGTGGGCATCACTCGATCGATCGATCTGGCGAGCTGTTTTTTAGAAGGGTCAGAAAACAGCTGCTGCAGCCCTAAAATGATGCATCACCAGCAGCAGCAGCAGCACTCTTTCAATCATTCATTCTCTTTAATTGAAGATTTTTCTCCTAATTAAATCAAAGATTTAATTCTACTATAAAGTGATAAAGTTGACAGCTCATCGGTAGACAGTAGGAAGTGTGTGTTTTTAATTTGCTAAAATTAGAACAGGGAAATCAAAGTCTGCTAAAAGGTGTGACTAATTAAAATTCATTTAAAGTCGTTAGAGCATTGATTTGGGGCAAAGTTGTGCACATCACTGTTTTCTCAAAGAAATTTTCCTAACTTTTTTATTGTTTTAATTTCAAGGTGCTTACGCAAAATGTTTGTTGTTGTTGACGGGGCATTCTTTTCACATAATAACAATAAAGACTCCGCATCTACTGATGCTTGAATTTTTTCTCTTTATATTTTGCATTTTAAATTAATTTTCCGCTCACTCTCACTC
>NW_016213754.1:0-1759 GCF_001687245.7 Rhagoletis zephyria | reverse complement strand
GGGTAAAATATTGAGAATATTTTGTTAGAAAGTGAAAAGTAAACTTTCGGAGTGGGTAATTTTTATTAAAGAGTAGGCCATACCTTGCGGGTGTACATTAGGATGGTCCAAAAATGCATGTGAATAAGTAAAGATGGAATTTTTATACTCTCACCCCCTAGGATTGCTCTAAATCAAAAAAAATTATACCCCTATTTTTATACCCGAGTGCACTTGTGCACAAGGGTATTATAACTTTGTTCACATAACGGTTGCTTGTAACAGGTAAAACGAATCGAGATATATATAGACAAATGTATACAAATGTGATTAGAATTAAAAGAGACATCGATTAAGCGGCGACTTTCTGTCCGTCCGTCCGTCCGTCTGTGCGCACGATCACTCGAGCGCTTTAAACGACCTGTAAATATTTTTTTTGTTAAAAAAAAAAAGAATGGGGGTATACTTTTTTTCATTATAGAACAATCCTAGGTGGTGAGAGCACTAAAATTCCGACATTACTTGTTTTGGACCACCCTAGTGTGCATGCAATCACATGCTGGAAGCAATTATCGTTACATACAAGCGTGCACATGTATTGAAACGTAATTTCCTTGTTAGTAGGAAAAATGTTCATGACATTGGATTTTTTTGCAAAAGCATCAACTGTGCATTGTACGAAAAGTGGTTAATTGCTAGTGATAGGGATTGTTTTTCAACTAGCAGCTCGCCTTAGTGATGGCTTATTCAGGCTGCACGTGCTGAGAAATGGATGTTTGCATCAATGCCATAGTATAAGTGTCTAGATATGTATGAATAACTTACCATGTGTACATATAAATACGCATGTGTACATACAAGCCAGTAAGCTACATACTACACCNTATCGTCCCCTCAATATAACAATAGCGTATAATTTTTTTTGGGTTTTGAGAAAATCGAGTTTAAAGTTTTTGTCAAATCACTTATTGAAGGAAATTTTTGAACAAGAAATTATACACCATTTTTTCCAATGACATTTTGACCCACTTTGTGGAAGTAGAATTTGACGAAATTTTGACCAGACATAGAATCAATGATGGAGATTCTAAATATGCAATAAAAAAATAATGGCGTATGAACACATACGCTATTGTTATATTGAGGGGACGATATGTATGTTGTACATACTATGTATGTATGTACGTAGGTGGCTCAGTAGAAATATACTTTTTGCATTAATTGGCACATTGGTGTTGGCTGCGCCAGAAATAAATGACAAACCAATTTTTTTGTGTTGAAACTACATAGTCGTACGCGCATTTTTATGTACATATGTATATACATTCGTTTACCTCTTATTCAGCTTTGGATTCATGTGATTTACGAATAATGACTTTGCATTTGCAGCTGTAGTCTCCAATTTGAAAATGGCTTTGTAATGGAGGTTTTTTTTTGGTACCATAGAAGACACTGAGCTTAGCCGGCTATCTTTTATAATTTGCAGATTCGATTTTTGTTTCTTTGCCATCGCAAGAATTTTTACTCCTAAATTAAAGCTTACAAGCATCCGCTATTAATTAAGAAACCTATTGATTTGTATTAATTATTTTATTTTGTAGAAAACCGTGCTTGGGTTACATAAAAAAAGTGTTTTAAATTGAAAAATTCCGAATTAAATTGATTTGCTGGACAAATCAAATTACAAGTAAAATAAATTTTTTATTTGCTTGACGAATCGAATCATAATTAAAATTTTATTCACGACTTAAATCGTTGAACAAATAATAAATTTATGTAT
>NW_016213753.1:0-1759 GCF_001687245.7 Rhagoletis zephyria | reverse complement strand
AAATCCATGTTTGCTTTTAGTGGCTTCAATGGCTTTGGCCAGTTCGGCCGCAATCGTCAGCGAAGCGGAAACGCTTTTACAGGTGCAGTAAAGAAATGAGAGTGCGATGTTTTTTCTATGTTTTTATGCTGCTATTTTGCTTTTATATTTTTATTTTCAGATATCTGTTTAGAAAAGTTAATGACCGAACAACAAAGTACTTCGCTTATGGCAGTCAGTTGGAGTTACGCTGCCTACGCCACAGAAAATAAGCTCGTGCTGCGTGGCTTTTTATCTAGTACACCCAATTCCACAATATGCGTACAAACTGCAGAGATCATTACACAATTGGCTGCTTGTGATAGATTCTGTCTGGTGCTATGTAAAAATGGTAAACTATTTAAAATTCGCCCTGAAATAGAAGCGAAACTGGAAGAGGTGAAGCTTGAAATTGAAGTGCAATCGTTTACCCAAAAACGTTCGATTTTCGGCGAACCGAAGTCAACAGTAAATAAAGAAGAATGCTTTATCGTCACCCACATCGCGTGCGGCTCTAACATCACAGCGGCTGTTAGTGCGACAAATGCAGTCTATAGCGTGCCCAGCAAAATTCATCAATTTGCAAAGCATTTTCGCGTACGACAATTGATATGTGGGTTCGAACATGCACTGCTGCTTAGCGCCAACGGTGATATCTATAGTTGGGGCAACGGATTGTATGAAATTTGTTTTGTTTAAAATTAAGCTTATAATTAAAAAATATANGGGAATTAAAGTAGCTATCATTGAAATGTTCCAGTCTCGCACATACTTCCTTTTTTTATTTACAGATAAGTTTTATAGCTGCTGGCGGCTGGCACAGTGCAGCCATTTCCGCCTTCGGCGATCTCTATACCTGGGGTTTCAACTCAAATGGCCAATTGGGTTTACGTATGTTCAAAATAACCGCTGCGGGAAATATTAAACAGCCAACAGTATTTACGTTGCCACAAATTGTAGAAATACCAGAGTGTAAATGCATGCAGGCGAAAGATTCTACAATGTGTGATGAAATAACGCAGAATAAGGATGCTACTGGCGAATGCCTACCAGTGAGAGTTTATGCAGGTGCACGGCATACGCTTTTGCAAATGAAATGTGGCGCATTGTGTACGGCTGGCTGGAATGCACACGGCCAATTAGGTATTGGACATAAAGTGGATTATTGTGATGAATTTAGAAAAATCGAAAGCTTCGAAGGTAAAGTTGCAGAAGTGAGCATTGTTTGCGGAGCGTGGTGTACTGTAATTGCTAAGAAAAGTTAACGATTAAATTAGTATAAGTAAAATGTAGGTACTTGTAAGCAGTGGAATCAATTAATTGGAACTACTAAGGTCAACTAAAGCTCAAGTTAATTGATCCGTAACAAGCTTGTTGTACTTGCGAATTTATAGAATGACTAATAGCGTTTCCACTTAATATGTGAACAAGTTGAATAATATTTGATTTCTGTGAAATTAAATTTTAGCCAATATACTACTAGATTTTTCCTATTTTTTAAAAACTTATGAAATAATTTGACAAAAACGTAACTTATGAGTAAGTACTTGGAAATTTAAAATATGTATGTAGATATGGATATTGTATAAAACCATACATACCAATTCAGTTACTAAAAGATGCTCGATTATGCTTTAAAGTTGTTCCCAGAATAAATTTGAATCTATTTTCTGCTAAAATTGCATACCTAATTTATTCACTTATGGGATTCATTAGGCAACATAAAGAAGCGTTTACAATG
>NW_016213752.1:0-1759 GCF_001687245.7 Rhagoletis zephyria | reverse complement strand
TGTATGTGCAAAGGGAGGAGGTCAAGTGGATGTTAGGGCAGGAAGTGCGACAGAAAGTACTGAAGTGCTCATTTACATGGGATGCAGCAAAAAAGTTCGCAAATTTAGTGCCTGAAAACAAGCCATTAACTTATTATATTTAATTGAGCGCAGGTCGGCGGAGCTTGAAGGGTCGGTCGCTTTAAATATATGTATGTAGAACAAAAACAAAATCAAGTGTTAAATAATGCTAAGTATTTGCTGTCTACAGAGTAAATTTCCAGATTCAGGGGAAAATTTTTTTTTGCTGATAGTCGGCCAACAAAAAAGTGACTACGAAAAAGAAGGAGATAAATACATGATGAGATGATTCTTTAAGCCAAAATTAGGCAAATTTGCATAATTCATTCATTTTGTAGTTCCAAAACTATTTTAACTATTTATTTCGCAGACGAAATTCTTTTAGATTTTGGTTTACTAAATCCGAGTCGGAAGTCAGTGTTCAAAAATTGGATTTTTTTCTTCTTTCTAACCTCATGAAATAACCTATAAATGGGGTGCATTTATATTAGAGGTTTGAGGTTAGACTGGTAGAACATTTGGTTTGAGTTCTGTCTTTCAATTCGGAAAAAACCAACCAAAATCTAGAAGAATTGGCCAGTTCTGTTTGCCGAGAAAATTTTTGGTGTTTAAATTTTGCTCATTATCAATGCTAATGAATCAAGCCCCTTGAGTAACACATGTTACTTACCATTAAAGTGTTCTAGATTTTTATCTTTGTGAAACTCGATATTTCATTTCATTTTTCATTTATTAAGAGAAAAAAAACATTAGTACAATAAGATCATAGAACAGAGATTAAAAATACTAGTAAAATAAAATACATACAGTTTACTTAAAACAAAAATAAAAATAAAATATATATCACATTATACGTACATATGTAGCAAAGATCAGCACACATGACAAAAGAAAGCTAAACATTTAGATAGCGAAACCCAGACTCACAAATTAAAAATAAAAAACATAATAATAATAATAATAAATAAATAAATATTTGGTTCAGCGAAAGTACGTATAGATGGTGTTTTTAAAGTTGCTTTTATTCAATCCATTCCGAATGGAGGTAGGGATAGAGTTCCAGATACGAATAGCATTGACAAAGAATAGCCTTGCAGAGGTTAGATAATTAAAAGATGCTCCTTCAAGTTGTTTATTCGAGCAGATTCAGGGAAGATTAGTTAGTTAGTGAGATATGCATACGGTTTTATTTTTTCGCAGCCTAAATAAAGTAATAAACGACTAAATTTTAGTTGCTGTAGGATGACGAACAACAAACGAACAAATTTACGAGTAAAAGTGCAAAACGAAGACCCACAGCAGATGAGGGAAGTCTAAAGAACAGTATGTACATCTCATGTAAGTAAGTGGAAGCACTCCGTAGGAATGTAAAGTAAACACCCAGCGTTCTGTGCCCTCGAGTAGAAAGCTCTCCATCCAGCGATGAGTGCCAGTTTGATGAACAGAGGTAAGACTAAGGACACAGTTGTCCGGTGACCACACCGACCCGTAAGAATAAAGAGCATTTCATGAAGGTGCAAGAATACACTCTATGGGCGATACTGGACACGCGCGTTTTGTGGATACAAAATTACGCATTCCTGTGGGTGATGATGTCACGACCAAAAAAAAGCACAAAGAAGACTAAGAGGAGAAAAAAAGGAACTGTCAAAATTATGTAAAAACAAGTAAGAAAGTCTAAGTTCGGGCGGAGCCGAAC
>NW_016213751.1:0-1759 GCF_001687245.7 Rhagoletis zephyria | reverse complement strand
ATATTTGCTTTTGCAACAACACAAGTTGTTGGATATTAATATTTGAGCCCTAAAACGGCGTAAGTATTTCAGCTTAGATTTAAATAAGCTTAAATGTTATAAATATATCAAAAAGTATACGTATATATATGTAGGTATTTGGCGCTCAAATTTTTATTTAATAGCGAAAAAATACCACTCACAAATACTTAGGCTTAAATGTCAGATTTTGTGATACATCTCTTGTCCTCCACCAACTCGCTGCAAAAAGTGCTCCGCTAGTAGTCCTACCGTGTATCATATCGTCAACCTGCTCCAGGCTCATAACTCAGAGAGGGCTTTCGAGAGTAATGCATGGACTTACAAGGTTTATTTGTCCCACCGGGAATGTTACCAAACAATTAATTCTANAATATCATGAATGCTAGACTGATACACCTTAGGGAACGATTATCTTATCCATCCAAAATTTGTAACATAGTACCCTTCAATGTGCTTAATTTCTCAAACAGCCTAAGGTTAGAGTAACTACAATTACGGTTTAGCACAATAGAACTTTTTAGGTCGTATCGCGAGTTTACTCGACGTAGTAATTATAATAGTAGGTATATCTACTTTTTAGTCGGTATCCACGAAATCAAAAACCCCTTAAAAACCCCCATCTTAGTAACCCTAAATATTCAACGTAAAAGCGCAGGCGATAGGCTCCAAATGAAGTCGAATATCCTTTAACATGTATACAATGTGCCTGCGGTCTTCCTTAATGGGGAGGCCATTGAGTTTTCACAACAGTTTGCTATCCAATTCGATCGCCTGGTATTTTTTGATTTGCTTAAATTTTAGAGATCTGCCAGTAGTTCTTGTCCCAGCTGCATGGAAGGCGATGAGGTTGGAATAATCTCAAACCTTCCTCTTAGGCAAAAGTGCCTTTCTAAACTGCGGTTTAGATAACTGCGATGGTACTTTCTTACTGGTCTGGTGAAGCTTTCCTTGACCAACATCTGCCACCTTTGACACTAACCAGCACTAAGGAACAGTAACTTAATACTAAGGCGATCTTCTCCAGGTTAAAGCTCAGTACCATTTACGCAGCCCACTCGCTGAGGGCTTTCCGCGTCTGATAAACTATTGGCAAGCTGCTCTTTCATCAGTGCTTTATTGTCAACAAGCGTCCCCTCCTCGTAAAGCAACTCTATGTACTTTCGACGTCTAAACGAACGATTTTCAATTTAACCTTCATTTTCAACCTGAAACTAGTTCGTCAGGCGAATTTTAAAAAATTATACGCTTAGACAGCATAAGAGGCTTTCAAATTCGACAACCTGATAAGTAAATACATCTGTGAGTAGATGGCAAATTCCTTAGATGCTGTTCCATTACAACCCTAAAACTACAAGCGAGTGCAGCCTGTCAGCGCTCCTCCTTGCTTTCGATGCCATTCCCAACAGTCGCACCTCCCACCCAACTTCCAGCCAACTTAACAGCCATTCAATCGCAATGTTTGTTGCGTGACATGCTCAACTTGTTTCATGCATTTTCGGTATTTACAAGCCTATCAAACCATTACGATCTAAATGACGCTTTGACAGGAGGTGGCTATCCCGCACTAACGATGAAAGCAAGCGACAATGTTAAGGACGTTGACGACGTCACAACGCACAAACTTCAGCACGCCACGGATCTGCGGCGAAAGCAGCTAAGCGGGGATGCAAGTAAGGATTTTACGAACAAGGTGAAACAGCGGCGCTCGCAAGCCGTGGATAGCTGCTAGCAATTCGTA
>NW_016213750.1:0-1759 GCF_001687245.7 Rhagoletis zephyria | reverse complement strand
CACCCGACCAAGGGCTGTTGTCTCGGCGATCTAACCCCGTTTAGGTCGGCGAAGTATCTCAGAAGTTGTCCGTCCATAGGGCTACATTCACTACGTATTCTCCTACTCAGGGCTGGCATCGAGTCAAACCCAGGGCCAGAAACATACACCTGCTGTGTATGCCGGAGACGATTACACCACAACTCCACCTCAGTCAAGTGTAATGCCTGCGAGGGGTGGAGTCACCTCAGAGTCTGCTCGGGACTACGGACACATAGAAACCCGAGTCATTCCGGTACGTAGAACCGGCTGTCGTGGGAATGGTGGGACCGGTCGGTAGGTTGTGTGGGTGGGGTGTGTTGGGTGGTTTCTGTTGTTCGGGGGAGCTTCTAGGGGCCGTGCAGGCTCTTAGGGTGCTGGGTCGCACCCGTGCATTACGCCGTGGAGGCTGATTGTGCCATTTGGCTTGAGCAACAGGGAGCCACAAAGTTTGTGGTCCACTCCCGGAGAGACCTAAGGCCAGAGCAGGTTCTTAGGTGACTCCATCCGTTGCAGGAGTTGCACCTAACCGAAGTGGAGTTCGGGTGGAGTCGATTCAAACTTTGTACAAAAACTGGAAAAATTATGCTTATTTTCACCAAGATTTCAAACTTTTTAATCAGAATTTTGGTATTCAGTTTTGTAGACCATTTAATTCTATTATAATGAAGTGCAAGTTTCAAGCTGCTATAAAATCCCGTTAATTTTTGTAATTTTGCTGGCAGTGTCCTCCATATAAAAGAAAATTGTCGAACATACTTTTGTATGGAAAAAAAACTGTGACGAACTCCGGGTTATGCTGGGGTATGCTCATCGGCTGCCGGGTTCTCAACAAAAAGAATAAGAGCTCGTTTTTCGGTTTATAGCAAAGCACTCGTCTGTCTTGGTCGTACGTTAAGAGGACGGGAGTGGAACCTACCCGTTCCTCTCCGATTGGTGGGCGTAGCTCCGTCCCACCAAATATAATTACGGCTATAGTAAAGGAGCGGGAGTAGAACCTACCCACAACCTTCCAAGAGAGGGAGTAGAACCTGCCCGTCTCTAAATACCTAGCTAAGTTCTATAGGAGTGGGAGTAGAACCTGCCCGTCTCCTGATACCTAACATAGGGAGTAGAACCTACCCTATGTGTGCAAAAGCTCCTTACTTTGCAGCAGTCGCCTGACGACTCCTGTCTGCTTTGATTGCTGGCCGGCTATTTATACAAATTGCCGGCCGCAGTCGCGTCGCGTATGTCCCGTTGTCCTTTGCCCTTTGTTCTTTATTGCCATCGTGCTTAAAATGTAGGTGCAGTTGTATTTATGTATATGATTCTATGAATTATAACGGTAGTTCAAATCGCTTAGTGCTGTACAATATGTGGCTACAATTCAAAGTATGTATTTTCAATTCAAAGTATTAAATTACATATNTCCCGTTGTCCTTTGCCCTTTGTTCTTTATTGCCATCGTGCTTAAAATGTAGGTGCAGTTGTATTTATGTATATGATTCTATGAATTATAACGGTAGTTCAAATCGCTTAGTGCTGTACAATATGTGGCTACAATTCAAAGTATGTATTTTCAATTCAAAGTACTAAATTACATATATATTTTATGCACAATTCAAAATTATATGTATATGTACATGAGTGTTGTGGGGGCTCCAAGTTAGGATTTTATTTATATTTTTTTTTTGTTTTAAACATATATTCTTCTTTCTTTTTTTTTCTATAGCATTTCCTACACAAATTTCCCTCTCAT
>NW_016213749.1:0-1759 GCF_001687245.7 Rhagoletis zephyria | reverse complement strand
TAATTATCTACTAAAACAGCTTTAAATACATACATATGTACTCAAATTGTAGTTAAATATTTATATAGTTTGTTAAATTTTAATTAGTAAGGCTACATATGTATGCATGAATGTATAAATTTAAGTTGATAGTAAAGTTTTGAAATAATGCTTTCGGATAAATACCGAAATACAGAAACGTGACAAATACTTCAAAAATGTTGCCCCAGGTAACCATTACTATTTTCTGTTCAACCAAATTATATGTGTATTCGCAATTGTATATCCCGAAGGTGTAAAATTTAGCGCAGTCTTGTCCAAACGTTAATTCGAAAACTCTGTAAAATAATGTCATTTTATTTAACAGATGACAATACTGAATCATCACTGTCAACTCTAATACAACTGACCCACATTCGCCTACATACATATATATTGTAGTTAGTGGGCTTACATGGAATGCCTCTATTTAATTTAGTTTGTCATGTAGATAGTGGTGCTCGATCGATTGAGGTGCGAGCATGTACTTAATGTGATTACAAATGACTAACGGCAATTGGCATACCTACGCAACATTAGCAGTTGGCTAACCACATTATGCGTGACACGCACGAGTACCAACTTCCAATAATTNTATATTGTAGTTAGTGGGCTTACATGGAATGCCTCTATTTAATTTAGTTTGTCATGTAGATAGTGGTACTCGATCGATTGAGGTGCGAGCATGTACTTAATGTGATTACAAATGACTAACGGCAATTGGCATACCTACGCAACATTAGCAGTTGGCTAACCACATTATGCGTGACACGCACGAGTACCAACTTCCAATAATTAAGTTGGGGAAATGTCACTTCGAATGGCAAGTGTGGGCATGGGTGGATGCACATACTGGTAGATAAATNTAAGTTGGGGAAATGTCACTTCGAATGGCAAGTGTGGGCATGGGTGGATGTGCATACTGGTAGATATACATAAATGGGTAATGGAAATCATATTTGTATAAGAAAATATAATTGCTTGAAATATTCACATATATATTGTGAATGCTGAACAGTTAGATTTTAATTGATTTCAATCCGATTCTTTAATCTATGTATATTTATATACCCCTAGATTTATTGCAGAAGCAGGTCTTGAGGGCAGTGAGCAATTTGTATCAGCTTAAATTAAGTCTCCAATCTAAGCAAAGAAATTAACTTAAATTTTCTCCTAGAATTATTCTTTCTCAAGACCAAATAGAGGTAAAATATAAACAAATTGGTTAAATGACCATTCACAATTTATAAAATTCGACGATCTTCTTTTGACCAAAGATGTGTAAATATTATTGTCCTAAAACTGACATCTATAAAATTTAGTCCAATGGCTATGTCACAATCAATTTCAGATATTGTATTTAAGTTTTCTCCAAAATCAGAGAAGCTTTTCAGATCTTCTAAAATGTCACGGCTTTAGAGAGAATGCCAGCTTTATATACTTGATAGTTTTCCTCAGCATTTCGATATCCTTAAACGATATACTTAAGCAAAAATAATAGACACTTAAAAATTAAATAAAAAAATATTTTTTAAACAGTCTTAAAATAAAAAGGAAACTAAATTAAGAAAAAAAAACGAAAATAAATAAGCTAGACCAAATAACGAAAAAAAATTACATCAAAAAAGAAGAAAATAATAGATACTTAAAAACTAAATTAAAAAGAAATTATTTTTCAAACAGTCTTAAAATTAAGGGGAAATTAAATTAGAAAAAAAATATTAAAATTAAATGAAAAAAA
>NW_016213748.1:0-1759 GCF_001687245.7 Rhagoletis zephyria | reverse complement strand
GACTTTTACCTGTGAAGTGCTATGCGTAGGGTAACCGCTTACACGCAAAGCTCATTTAACAGATAACTCTCATGCAACGCTCAGTATTTATGCATAACTGAGCCATAAGAAACGTTGGAGTTGGGCTCTGAGCGAGTTAGGTATGTACGTACAAACCAAATATTTGAAACATTCAACTAGCTTTAATTTTTGAATAGGTGACATCACCATTTTAAAATATATCACATACATATACATATGTCTTTATGTATATGTGTTTAGTTAAAATATTTGAAATAATTTTTCATTAGCCGAATATATTTCAATACTTTACACATTTAACTAATTTAATTTAATTAATTTAAATTTCAATTTTGTGTAATACTAAACAGTAGTAGTTTTTTTATAAACTTACTTTTATTTTGATATCCAACTTGCTACTTTTTAACATTTCGATTTTTTAAATTTTTTTATGTTTTTTAAATTTTTCCATAAGTAGGTGGGTACTCCGTCCTAATTGTTTCTATTAAAGGCTTCCTTTTACACCCTTGTCAATAAAGTTTGTATGTGCTGATACTTCTTGATGAACACTTGCTTTTCAGACGATCAGAACGCAAATTCAAAGCCTAAATAGAGCGGTTGAAAATTTTTATGTAACCAGGGACGTGAACCGGTTTTGAAACGAACCGGTTTTGAACCGGAAAACCGCTTTTTTCTATTAATTAACTGAACCCTTAACCGAACCGAAACTTTCCACAAATGTTTGATCCGAACCGAAAACCGAACCACTTACTTAAAGGCTTAAAGGTTCGTTTCAACAAATTTTCAATAGATAAATGTACTCACTTTTTTTTTCTTTTTATTAAACATGGTAATACCTACCATGTTTGTTTACCATGTGACAATATCATCTCATCTCATCTCATTTGACAGACAGACTTGACCCTTAACCTTGCGCGCTGTTGCCCTTGACACTTGACATTTAAACTTGCGCGTTATTTTTTTTTGTTTTTCGAACCGTTGAACAGAACCGAAACCCCGGTTCAAAGACCAAAAAACCCGCTTTGACGAACCAATGCAAAAGTGCAAAAACCGTTCGAACCGCTGAACCGAACCGACCAAATTTTTCATCCGGTTCCCGTCCCTGAATGTAANGCAAAAGTGCAAAAACCGTTCGAACCGCTGAACCGAACCGACCAAATTTTTCATCCGGTTCCCGTCCCTGAATGTAACTCTTCGCTGAACTATAAACATTAGGGCGGAGTAATTTGTTCGGAGCGAAATTTTGGAAGAAAGTGTAAATTAAAGTTCTACGATTCATTCTATGCAAAAGTGGCGAACAATCTATATACCAAAAATTACGTTTGACCCCCCCAATTTTCAAACGAAAAAGCAGTATACATGCATATTGTAACTTTTTTGGTCGAAATTTATTTTTAGTTGTAACAAAAAATTTTGTACATAATTTTCTATTTTTTCGATTTTGGGAAAGAGTTTCTTAAATATGAAGAAAACACGAAATTTTGTAAATGAAAAATTAATTTCGTTCAGGAAAAAATTATAATACACTGATTTTTCTTTTAAAAATTTGGAGGGTCAAACGTCATTTTTTATATAGTTCGTTCGCCATTTTTACTTAGAATCGAACCTAGAATTCCAATATGGAAAACACTTTTTTCGAAATTAAATTACTCGGCCCTAATATGCATACATACATATGTACATATCGTTGATGTTTTTGCAAAACCGCCCATCGACCAGTTGCGAAATCGCCTAAATC
>NW_016213747.1:0-1759 GCF_001687245.7 Rhagoletis zephyria | reverse complement strand
TACTACTATCAACAAAGGCAAATATTTGCTTTACTACCCGAACAACCGGTGCTGCAAAATGTCTGTGTTTGTGCCACATAAGCGATTGCTTTGTTGGCCAGCAGCTGATGATGATGGCGATGGCAAAGCTCGCTCGGATCATCAACTTCTCCCTATTTGTTGATGACAATATGAACTTATTGAACCTAAAACTGGTGCTCACTAGCTGATGCCAAGAGTGGTGATCTCTTTTTTTTTGGTGATGTCTGTCTACACTCGATTGTCTACTCTCTAGAGTGTGTGTGTGTTGCTGTTGCCTTTATCTGGCACACACTGCGTGTGTTAATCGCACCCAGCGAATGAGAACAGACAACTGCACACTGGCATCTCTTTTGGTAGCACTCTCAACACACACACACACATCTCTTTCTCTTGAGCTGCACTTTGACGTACCACCGATAAGGCACGCGAGCTCCACTGGAGTTGCTGATGGAGTGCCATCATCATCGCCACCACTGCCTCATCTCACCTTACCTTACCTTAAAACAGTGCAGAATAGCTTCCCTTTTCTCCTTCATTCTTTATTGGTGCAAAAAGGTGCTGTAACCAGGTCTGGTCAAGCTCCAGACTAGGTGCACTTTTGTGATGCTCTGGCTCTATTGTCTGGCTCTGTTGCAGACAGTAANTGCTGTAACCAGGTCTGGTCAAGCTCCAGACTAGATGCACTTTTGTGATGCTCTGGCTCTATTGTCTGGCTCTGTTGCAGACAGTAACTGAACAACTAGGCATAGTTTGATTTATTATTGCCCTCACGTAGACCTGTAGTATGTAGACTAGTATGTAGACCAATGAAGATTGTAATAAGCCGTAATAAAAGCCGGAGCCATAAAGATAAGTCGGCGTTTATTAACACCGTTACTTTTTTTGCTGCTGCGGCTGCTGTTGCAGTGAAAAGAAGGACATAGCGATTAGCCTACTGAGAAGAGAGAATTTTACTGCCGATGCTGCTGCTGCTCAATGTCATGTGCCCCTGATGCTTTGGCAACCCTTTGGAGACGATGTGCTCAAGTGCTCACTGCTGCTTTTCTCTGATTACTCCTTCTTTGGAGTATTTAGAAGAGGCGTCTATCACCGTCGACCATCATGTCTAGCGCCAAATCTCTTGTGTTAAGTCCCCCGTTCCCACTCACTCGCTCACTCACTAATCAGGTTATCGCCTTCTTTTCTTGTTTTTTGCTAATTAGTGAGGGAACCAAATGCTAATTGATTAGGTAGAAGAAGGATGATGAGTATGATGATGATGAGCACTGCTGTTGCTGCTAAGCAAACACCCCACAATAGGGGTGTTGTCCTTTTTGGAGAGCAGCTCTTCCATACAAAGGTGCATTCTTCTTTCCAGCGAAATACCACTCGTACGTGCAATAGTGTTTTTGTCGAGCTCACCGCTCACTAATGAGGAGGTGCAATCACTGGCGTCGGTGACTGTCACCGCCGCGACCGACCGGTTGCGGTGCCAAAGACCAACCGACTACTTCCGATGACGCCTGCTCATTTGCTACCTCCTCATGTGATCTCACATTCCGTGTGTCGCATAATTTGATCGGCTGAAATTACATCTCCGCAGTGACAATGACCGGCCAATTACCACCACATTACTCTGTGATTGCTGTGGTAGTAGTCTGTCACCTCAACTCCTCTTTCAATCGATCCGGTGCCGATTGGGAGAGGAAATCTACTGCACTCAGTGATCCGTTAAGTGTAACTGATTGACCTCGAAACA
>NW_016213746.1:0-1759 GCF_001687245.7 Rhagoletis zephyria | reverse complement strand
GTTTTTCGATGTATCTTTGATCGATATTGCTGTGAAATTTAAATTCTTTTTAGTGCGATACATCGATGTATCGATATTTCAAAATCGATATATAGAAAAGCGATATTTTTTTGAAAATATCAACATGCC
This sequence comes from Rhagoletis zephyria, assembly GCF_001687245.7. Classification (NCBI taxonomy): domain Eukaryota; kingdom Metazoa; phylum Arthropoda; class Insecta; order Diptera; family Tephritidae; genus Rhagoletis; species Rhagoletis zephyria. The sequence continues at coordinate 1,630 of NW_016213746.1, read as the reverse complement.
TACTGTCAAATTTTAGAAAGCAGTTGCATGATCAGGCAGATCCCCTCATGTAAAGTGTCTTTCGAAACAGGTTTTTTGTTTCCGAAATGAGAATTACAGATTGCTAGTGCAGCACGACCACGTTGAAATATATTTCCGAAACCGATTTGCGTTCTATCAATTGCAGTAACATCTTGTAACTTGTATTTTTGAAACTGGTTTCCGAAATTTTACAGAAAGGTCTTTCTGGCTCTTCACACATCGAAATAATATTTCCCAATTTGACAGTGAAATGCGTTGAAAAGTTGGAAATATTGCCACGTCTGACAAGCTCTTTAGAATAGCGGCTCGTAGACTTTACCGAAAAATGGCCTATGAAGAAATTGAGCCATACGCTAAATTATTCTTGACGTGAGACTGCATTCATGAAATTGGTTCGAATATACTTTTAAAACAGACCTTATAAGGTGATATTTTGAATCCACCTTAGACATTTAAAAATTATTAGTTGGAGCTGCTCCCTCTACAGTTTTACGCCGCCTGCGGACAGCAGATGATTCTTATGAGCTCTTTCAGTGTATGAAAACACTTTGAGGTGTTCCATTGCCTACGGAGAGGCGACTGCTATTAGAAAAAACTTCGTTGTAGCTTTTTTAATACAAAGAGGAGGATTTTTCCCACTGTGCGTCAGCTGATAATACGCTTAAATAAGGCAGAGTAAAAATGCAAAATCGTTATGTCTAGAGTGTTGGACGGTCGGAAAAAATGCTTAATGTACAAGTAATTTTTAGCAAAAAAAAAACAATTTCAATTCTCATATAAAAAATAAATATATATATAGCTCATGATTCAATGATCGGATCTAAACCGGGTTAGTATGATACCACCTCTGAGAAAGAATTATCGAAATCGGTTGACGTGGTCCAAAGTTATGCGGTAACATACATATGTAAAAAAAAAAATATTCCGACGAACTGATCACCTCCTCCTTTTTTGGAAGTCGGTTAAAAACAACCCTATATGCAATTCATGAAACTTAATTTTAGGCAAATTTTGGTTTTGTTTTTGACAGAAATTGTAGTAAGTACTTAAGATCTTTTTAATGGAAATACTGAGCTTTATCGTTGATAGATATTATGAGTCTGACCGTCAATCTGACAATGAAGAGTCGGAATCTGAACGACAACATTCCTTAAATAAAATTGATGAAAATGGCAATTTTTTTGACTTGTCCTATTAGAGGACTTGAAGCCACCAACAACTATTTGTTAACACTGAAAATGCATAATATGACTTCAATGGTACCTTGCGCACCCCCTTAATACATTTTTAGCCATCTAAAGTTTATAACATACAACAATACGACACTTACGACAACGTTGTGAATATCTTAATTACATTTTCTTATGGTTCACTTCTACCTACATATGTATGTATGTATGTATGTTTGTATATAACTCGGATATAAACAAATTGGGGTCGTTTAAATACAAAAATACGTACATATATCTACAACAACACAGATTATTAGTACATATTTAGTAAAATGCTATTGACATTTTTGGCCGAAATGCTTTTGTCTGGCATGTCTAGTAATTTGCTAAAGAAACAATTTCACCAACAACAGCTTGATTCGTTTGCTGGTATTTTT
>NW_016213745.1:0-1760 GCF_001687245.7 Rhagoletis zephyria | reverse complement strand
GACAACTCGTACTCGTACAAATATTTTAAGTTTGCCGCCCTGCCCGCTGCTGCTAAACGGGACTTAATATAAAGAAGAAAAATCTGCAGTAACTGTCTCACGGCTGGTCATTTTGCATCTCACTGTCATTTAGCTTCACGCTGCCATATGCGCCAGCAACCACATCCTACGATATTGCATAGTGACTATACAACAAATAATGCTTATTCTGGTCTCGAACAGCTAAAAAGCAATTCATCGAACAACTGCTCAACTATTAAATCTTAATTGCAATCTCACCCCTCTTGCAATGCCGACTGCGCTACAAGTTCTTCTCGCTACTATAAGAGTAATTTTTAAATCAATTAAAGGTAATTTCGTTCTCCGAGCTTTGCTTGATCAAGCAGCTCAAGCTTCATTCATAACGGAAGATGCAGTTCAAACTCTCCAAATTCAAAAATATGATATTTTTGCAAAAATAAATAGTATAGGAGGGAAATCGGCTCTTACAACGCGTAAGTACGGAAAGATGAGCTTGGGCTCACTGTACAAAAACAAATACAACATCGAATGCAGCGCATTAGTACTACCTTCTCTTACACCATATAACCCTTTGCCTATAAACAGAAATTCTCTTCTCGCAGTTTTCTCTTGCTGACCCTAAATTTCTTGAGAGCAGTAAAATTCATATGATCCTCGGCGGTGATATATACGGTGAAATAATATTCCCACAGCAAAATATATACGATAAAGGCGTTTTTCTATAAAATACTTATTTTGGCTGGGTCGTTACAGGGCCTACGCAAAAAATAACATATGGTCATGATATATGTTCTAATGTCTGCTCACTCGATGAACTGCTGAGAGCCTTCTGGGCGCAAGAAGAGCTGATTGAGGTAAAACCTGCAACTATGGAAGAAACTGCATGCGAAAAACATTTCAAAACAACACACTTTCGTGATGAAACTGACTGGATATACGGTAGCACTGCCGTTTAGGACACACTTACTGGGGTTGCCAATGCCACACTGTTCAAACATACCGATTATAACGCATTACGACGACTAAAGCAAGTGGAGGCACGATTTCTGCAGCAACCTGCCACCGCTAATGAATATAGTAAGTTTATGAGAGAGTATGAAGGCCTTGGACATATGAGGAAAATAGGAACTTATCCTCGCGACTTAAAACTAAATACAGTGAAACCCGCTTAAGAACCTAACCCGCTTAAGTGACCAACGTTTTTGGGCAATGTGAATTTTTGAACGTAATCTGAAGAATATCCCTCTCTTTGGGCTGACTTGGAAGCCCGAAGAACTAAAATGTGACACATATCAGCAAAGCAAAGGAGTTGAATATCCAGAGCTCTTTATTTACTAAATTCTCATCTCTCAACAAGCTAGTGCGCATCGTAGCATACATCATTCGTTTCGTGGCGAATGCACAATTACATAAAGCAGTCATGCCCAGCGCAGGGCACTTGCATATGGAATTCTGCCAGCGCAGGGCACTTGCTTATGGAGTTCTGCCGACGTTGGGCATGACTGACATAAAGGAAAGGTAGAGACGGAAAATGTAACGAAAGAGAAAGGCTTCCTAAAAACATATGAGCTAAACCACTCATTGCGGCGACTGGTCAAATGTGCTCAAGAAGCTGATTTTGCAGCAGAAATAATGGAGCTGAATAAAACAAGAGCAATTAACTCCAACTCAGCCTTAGCTAGATTATGTCCGTACATATCGTCGTCTCAGAAAACGGATGTCGAATGTTACAAAACACG
>NW_016213744.1:0-1760 GCF_001687245.7 Rhagoletis zephyria | reverse complement strand
ATTATTAATAGCCAAAATGGACAGCGACGCTTTGGAAAAAGGGAAAAAAGAAAAAACAGAACGTCACGGGCGCAGCTACCGCCGGCAAGGAGTGCTGCTGCTGCTCACTGAACAGCGAGGAACTATCTTTATTTTCTGACCTAATTAGACACTGTGTGTATGTGCAACTGCTGCTGCCATTGCATGCAACACTGACTAAAGATGATGATTGACTGCTGAAGAAGAGAGAGACAAGAAGAGGCGGAAACTGGGCAGGGAAAAGAGAAGGGGAAAGGAAAAGAATGCTCCAGTGAGGGTGACTACTGCTGCTGCTGTTGAAGCAACAGGTGGCACTTGCGACAGTGCCACTTCACTGCCACGCACACTTGAAAGGGCAACTTTCCCCGCTAATCATACGGTACCTGCAACTGTAACTACAGAAGCAACTACTGAAGAGAGGAGAGAGAAGATGAAAACAAGAGCATCAACGTCATTAGAGAAAGAAAGAAAGGTTTGCAGAAACAAGGCAACTTGCTACTGCTCTATTTATCTGAGGGAGTGAGAGCACACAGTGGGGGCACACAAAAGCAACCCCATCACGCAATAAAATGGGGGAGGACATTGAGTGACCACCACCATCTTCGTGACCATCATCTGAAAGAGGAGAGGAAAATGATGATGCTGAGAATGCAAATGTGAAAGGCAGCAAGTGAAGTAGCTGCTGCAAAAGCTCAACTGTTTTGTTGTTGTCGTTGCAGTCTCAATTTGCATGGGCACAATGGACACAATTTGCAAGCGCAAGTTTTGCTCACCATCGCTGACCACAACACACAGAACAGCAACGCCATTTCAGCGGTGGTCTGAGAGTAAGTCTGAGAAAGAAAAAAAAAGAGAGATTGCTGTTTCATTTTTACTACTTCAACAGCAGAAAAGGCAGCAGCAAAAGACATCATCACTGGTCGTGCTCATCCACGGTCATGGGAACTGCCATCAACTGCTTTCAACTTACTTCACAAAAAAACAAAACAAAAAAGACCAAAAACCAGCAATCGAGCAGTTGAGATGCTTTTGCGAGGTCAGATGCGCCAGATTAGATGCTTGCAAAACAGCACAAAAAAGAAAAAGGAGTATGTCACCGGTGGTGATGCACAGTGGTTGTGGTTCATCTGCTGATTGGTGGTGGGAGAGTGCTTCCAAAGCTGAAAAAGGTCTTCTCTCGTGGTCATCACCACAATCACCGTCATCATCATCATCATCATCATCTGCAGGGCGCGCTCAGCACATGTGCACAGCACAGCTGCTGCTGCTGGTGCTCCAGCAGTGGTGATCGATCACCAGCAGTCAGGCGTATATTCAAATTAAGTCCTCCTCACTGCTTCATTGACCACACACACACATTCACATTTGCTGTTCACCACTTCACTTCACTACTCTCTTTGCTAACTTACTAACTGGGCAGTAGTCTGACCGACTGACCAGTTTGAAGCTGAAATGGTGGTTCAGAACTGAGGAGTTGTTTGAATTTTTTTTCAAAAGCTAATCGTTGACCGGTCGTCGCTGGTCTACTTTTGTTTTTCTGCTTTAGTTTGCATTTTTTAGTCAGTTTTCTAATTTTTGTTTTTGGCTGCATTGATCTTTTTGATTAGGATTAGTTGTTTGCATATGCCAAGCAGTCATTTATTAAGGTCATCCTTGTCAATTTAAATTAGCCTTAATATCAAGTGAAATACTGAAAAAAACTATAAGCAAACTGTTGACATATTTTCACTGATCAAAGAATT
>NW_016213743.1:0-1760 GCF_001687245.7 Rhagoletis zephyria | reverse complement strand
AGTACGAGTATGTATGTACATATGTAGATATACTCGAACTCTTGCACTTCAATATAAATACGTCAATATAGTACGTATAAAGGAATTCAAAGCAATCCAAAAAAAATGTAAATTAATTTTAACATACGTATGTAGGCATATACGGATGGATGTACATTAGATTGCCTCACGCTCCATCCGAAAAAGGCAAAGAATTGGCAGGTGAATAGGTGTGGCTGTCGCTAGCCGTAATTGTTACATCGCCAATTGATATTTCCCGTCACCATGCCATGACCATTGAGAATCTATGACGAATACTTATCGTCAGTTATTTTAGACTTGTATCCACTACTCCATATTTATATAATTACATATCGCATACGATATTCAAAAGTGACACAACTCAAAATGATACACGTTCGTCAGAAAATGCGAGAACCTATGCTAAACACATGCTAAGCATATGGGCAAGGGAGACTTTACCTTAGTGTTTTTAAAAAAATTACAACAAAAATGTGCTCCAGCTTTTGCTTAAAGGTAAATAAAAGTTCTGCGTACATTTTAAGTGCATATTTTCAAAAATGCCAAATTTTGAGTTGTGTCACTTTTGAAGATCGTGGTACAGGCCGTGACTGTGAACGGTTTTCCATTCTTAGAGGATCCATTGAGCCAACTTAATGATGAAGAAGCTCTATCTAGAAACTCTTTTTTTTTTGCAATATTGGCCGCACTTTTGGATTTCGGCCGCACAGTGGGTTGGTTGGAAAAAAATCAAATTTGTTCAGAATTCATAAATTTCTCCTGGAGTCTCGTCTGTTTCGAGAGTTGGATCTAAAACTTATCTAAGTATATTACATGTATTATAAGTCTACTTAAGGTTCGACCAACATCTGATGCCGCTAGGGCTTAACAACCAGCCAGCTTAACCCGACCGCTTGGAAGAGCTTAGCCGCGAATCCATCGGCTTCAGGCCCTTTGTTGCTACTGAGCTTCATTTTTTTTGCTACTCTCATCTCGCCTTGGGCTAGTAAAGAGACATCCATACTTATACGTTAGTCAACAAATACTCTGCTGCTGGTTTTGTCAATTCAAAAGCGTCAAGAAGTGATCCTTCCATATCTGACGAGTACTTGGAATGACAGTTAGTTTTTTTCTTCATACAGATGGTTCGCCATCCTAATTAATGTAAATAAATTCCTTTACAGATGCACTCACTCTTCTATAAATGTATAAATTCACATGCCGATATGTACACACATCCTACTCTGGCTCTCTGGCAAATCGGTTCAAGTACTTTTTCGTACAACGCCATCTCCATAACCAGCTGTTCGAGCGAGCCGATGTGCCTTCAGTCAAATAAATTCATATATTAAGACATTAATGAACAAGCGAATAATAGTCCTCTACTTGTACTTACATATGTACATACTTCCATAGACACATAGATATTCCCATTAATATATGTGTTCCTTGACTCTCGTTGACACTTCTTCTGCTTTCATGTCTGCTGACACTCTATGTCGTTTCTTGGGTCTGGTTGATTTTTTGTGTTTTGCCTTTTGTCTCTACATATTTTTGTTGCACTAACCCAGCACCGGCATAGGCAGTCATTTGTCGAAGATTACGCATAAATAGCAGCCGGGAGGGATACACATACAGTGGCGGGAAAAAATTGATTAAAGGTGTTTCCTTTTTGATATTTACAATGTTTTTAAAGCTAAAATTTTGTTCTATATTTTTTTATAAAAATATGGTTTATGCTTTAACAAAAACTATATAAA
>NW_016213742.1:0-1760 GCF_001687245.7 Rhagoletis zephyria | reverse complement strand
TTAAGGGTAGACCAATGTGTATCTAAGCCCGAAACAAAGCCATGCCAACCCACATCCGGCAAAGGGAATCTCCATTCCCCAAAATTATGTCAATATTTCAGCGACATTGCAACTTACAATTCCTTAACACAGATTTTTGTACTGCCGATTCTGAGTTAACACTGAGCACTTTGAATTTGGCCCTAAGTAACTCTTGTGAAAGCCAAGCTCTCTGTCAGACAGCATCTTGGGAAAATGTGCAGCTGTTGCTGCTGCAGACTAACAAAGCACAATTACAGTGACACAAAGAGGAAAGTAGTGGCAAAAAAAAAAACAAAGAATGAAGCAACAGAAAAAATAAAATAAAATAGCAAGTAACAATCAAAGATAACACACTCCATAAGGAGGAGGCATGCAGACGCTTTGAGTTCGCTTCATTGAGTGCAGAGCAAACATTTTTATACACTTTTGTGGTTTGACTACGTCGCCGACCACTTTTCGCATTTGCTGACTTACTGACGTCCTGCCTGCTTGTTGGTCTGATAAGAGCAAGTGTACTCGTATTTGTACATTCGACATGGCCACACCCGTTGTGCATAACTTTATTGCTGCTTCAGTTGCTGNGGGGGGGTGGGGGGGTGGGATGGCGAGCGCAAATGTTTAAGTTGATTTCCACAGCACAAAAGTCAAATTGAAGAAGCTTCCTGTCATTCCTTTGCTTTGCATTTCTATGGCGCCACGACGTCAAACTCAGACGCTTCAATGCTCCACTTTACTTTGTTTCCCATCCGGCGTGTTCTTTTTTCATTCAAATGTGTACGCTTTCCAATATTCCTCTGTTCATGCCTGTGTGTGTGTGGGGATTTGTGTGTTTATGTGCTTGTACATTGCTATTCTTAGTGGACTTTCATCGACAGGCTTTAGTGGAAGCTTTTCACTTTCCACTTTACTAGCTCGTTTGCCCGCGGAAGGGACAATCGAGACGAAAGTTTACGCACACTTTCCTCCCAATCACGCATTGCCAAGCCTTTTAGGAGCACCATTTTGGCAACAACATACTCTTACATATGTATGTGTGTATGTGTGTGTGTAGCTGCTACCGTTTGTGGGCGATATAAATGTAAACTAAGAGTTCGGTGAAGGACTTTGCATGGCAAACTTTTGCAAACTGCTGCGAAAAGATTGCGCTTAGCTTTTCATCAACTAACAGCTGCTTGTTTCCGTGGGGTACTCACTTCATCATCTACCTATTATGTTTTTAGCTATGAAATCTCTATTTTTAGTACAAATCCTAACACACATACAATTTACTTCACGATCTTTTGATGTTTTGTTGAGCAAACTTTGAAATGGGAGCACAAGCATATGAATGTGCTGTTATGTGCATAAGGTTGAGTATTCTCATTTAATAGCGAAAGAATTGTCGAGCCAAATAATTTTATTTTTCACATTTTAATTTCGACTTAAATGAAAGAAAATTTCCTGCTAAAAATATTCAAGCACCACTTACAGAAGCTTATGGTTGGGCAAATGCAAATATTTAATTAAAGCTGCTCAGTCGAAGGTCATTTACAAGGCAGCTTTGGTCAGAATGAATGCGTTGCTCTTTTTATGCAAAAATGTGAATTGTTTATACGAAATTTCCAGGTAAGCATAAAATGGAACCCAAATTTCACCACTACTCCACCATTTATATTTTTAAAACAGCAAAGGATACCTTTGCCTCATTCAATTTTTTTTCCATTGCTTCCACACATAAAGTCAAGGTTTTGCGCTCTTTT
>NW_016213741.1:0-1760 GCF_001687245.7 Rhagoletis zephyria | reverse complement strand
GTTATCAAAAAAAAAATTTATGGGACTGAGAAATATTCTTTTCTACTTTGTATTACCTTTATAGAAACGTGGTATAATAAAAAGGTTTTCATTTTATTAACTATCAACTTTTTAGACTTGTATGAATAAAATATTAAAATAATTCAATGATATTCTGATATGTACTGCATTTTATCAATCTGGCTAATTACATACATATGTATTTATTTTCTCTCTCAGCATATATGTTAATACATACATATGAAGAGCAACTAATTTCTTTTAAAGAAATGGCGTCTCGTGCAGTTCCGCTGCAGCATAGTGAATATTTTGAGGCGTAGTAATAATCCACTTATTAAATATTTATGTAATTCCGGCGAGGTAGATGTCTAGACTAATTTTGCATATCCTATATACTTTGGTTTGATATCCACCGACGAGGTTGATGTCTAGATTAGTTTTGTATTCTATGCCTGGACAAGCGAAATGACAAGAGCGTGATATTTATTTTCCTTATACAAAAATAGCTAACAAATTTTAATTCGTATACATATGTATCCATTATTTAAATTACATCGCACGTTTAATAATATACAGAATTATATCAGAATTTCAATTTTGTTGGAAAACGCAATCAAAGTTTGATCAATTCTACCAAAAGATAAATGGAAATACACATATCTTCCCGATTCTGGAATGTTTTGTCATCTGTTAGGCTTAGCATAAGGGTTGTCCAAAATAAGCGAAGTCGGAATTTTAATGCTATCTATATCGAAAAAATATACCCCTGTTTTTTAATTTTGAAATCAAAAAATATTTAGCGGTCGCTCAAAGCCCTCAAAGTTTTCCATGCATTTTATAATAAATAATTGGGTATGTTTACTGGGAATCTCGTGAAGAGAAACAGAGTTTCCAATCGAAAGATACTGACTTTCAAGAATTCTATACCATTTCTAAGAAAAGTGGGTTTTCCCATATAAAATATATGGAAAACTTTGAGCGACCTCTAAATATTTTATGATTTCAAAATATTAAAATAGGGGTCTGCTTTTTTCGGTATAGAACAAACCTAGNTAACAATAAGCTGTTGCTCCGCTACAGCATTACAGAGGAGCATTTTGTAAGTATGGCACAAATGGACCACAGGGTCCAACGATTTTTGCAGGGTTGCTTGTCCATTCTATCACAGCTGTAACGATTTTTATTCGTTACTCTCTCGCTCCTAGACGTAAATGTAATGCTTACGCGCTTTCTGCTCACGCTCTGCTAATGCCAGGTCAATAACAAATTAAGCGAGAGTAAACAATGCCGGTATGTGAAAGCTCTTGGAGAAATAATTTTTTTTGTCACTCAGTGAGTGAAATTTTCAGTACAAACAACGAATTTACGTGCGGCTGCAATGTTGACTTAGCGATGATAGGTTCAAAAGAGAAAATAAATTTTGTATATACATATATCGTCGCTACCACATCAAAATATCGAATGTGCGAAAATGCTTCTTCAATTACGATACCTTGCGCATGCATTTAGTGTGATACGGAAATTAGCAATTGGCGTTGCGGGCAACGAAGAGGCCAACAGGCTGGTCAAAGAGGGTGCCTTGTCTGAAACCATGCCGATGGAAGAGGTGCCGATTTTCCTACAAGCGACTAAACGGGAACTTTGCCTGTCCATGATCCGGAAGGCGCAGAAGCCGTGGAATAAAACGCAAGGTTCAAGTTTTCCACATAACTATATGTAATACTTCTATATTGGCAGTAAGCTAACTTCTCAATGTGTAA
>NW_016213740.1:0-1760 GCF_001687245.7 Rhagoletis zephyria | reverse complement strand
ATGCCTTATTACTGGTGCGAATGTTTCCATGTAATTAATACCACAATGTTGGCTGCATCCCTTTGCTACGAGGCGTGACTTAAAGCGCTGTATATTTCTGTCTTTATCACGCTTCACAGTAAATACCCATTTACTGCCGATCGCCTCTTGCCCCTTTGGTAAATCTGCAAGATCCCAATTACGGGTTTTTATTAGTGCGTCGTACTCCTTCTGCTTCGCTATTCTCCACTCTTCTGCATTTGACCCACTTAAGGCTTCTTCTACACTTACAGGCACCGCGACTGGTTTTTCGACCATTGCATTCACTGCCTTATATACTTTCCTTGGGTAACCTACTGCACCTGTTCTCAAAAGTCTAGATCGACCTGGACCCTTCTTTTCTTCTAAGCCAGCTTCACTACTGCCTGATTGAACTGCGGACTCCTCTTGAGTTTGACCCTCATCCGAATTCGCGCTTTCTTCTATCTTGCTACGTAGGCTGTTGATTACATCAGCGTGCAGATTTTGGATTTGACCCTCGTCCAAATCTACACTTTCACCGACAGACTCGTTGATCTCTGGAGTCAGCTCTTCATTACCATTGAGCATCATAATATCGTGATGATCAACATCACTAGACATTTCCTTTTCAAAAAATATAACATCACGGCTGATGATTACTCGCTTCATTCCAGTACTATATAGTCGATAACCCTTCGTTTCGTCACTGTAACCAATCAAAATACACTCGCGGCCTTTATAGCAAAATTTGTACGATTGCGTTTTATCAAGCACTATCGCTTTTGCTCTGATAGTTTTAAAATATGCCACTGTAGGCTTTATGCCATACCAATCTTCATACGGTGTAGTGTTTACCAATGCCTTCATTGCTGACCTGTTGCGAATATAAGCGGCTATTTTTACAGCCTCAGCCCAAAATCGTTCATTAAGGTTGGCATGCACTAGCATACTTCGCGCCATTTCCACTAACGTCCTGTTTGCCCTCTCGGCGACACCATTTTGTTGGGGAGTTTAGGGAGCAGTTAATTGCCTTTTAATGCCATTCTCTCTTAAAAAGTTTAGGAACGCATTATTCACATACTCCCGTCCATTGTCGCTTCTGATGCATTTAATTCTTATCCCAGTTTGTTTTTCGCACATAGTTCTAAATCTTTGAACGCCTCCAGAACACAATCTTTTGTCTTCAAAAAATATACGGACATACATATATATTGATTTGTCGTCGATAAAGGTTGCGAAATACCTTGCACCGCCTTCCGAAGTGGTGTTAATCGGGCCACATAAGTCACTATGTACGACCTCTAAAAGTTCCTTCGATCGATTTTCGCCAGCTTGTTTAAACGGTTTGACAGTAATTTTACTTTTTGCGCATTTACTACATTCGATATCAGCTTTTCGATCGTATTTTAAACCTCGCACAATAATCTGCGCAGCCATGTCCTTTAAGTAATTAAAATTAAGATGCCCGAATCGATTGTGCCATTTTATGGCTTCTTGGTCAGACGTGATTGCACTGAAACACTTGTTTCCAGGACTTTCGAAAATGAACAAACCATTTCTGTTATAGGCCTTAAGTAGTACAAGCTTTTGCTTATTTTTTTATTGCCACCGAGTTATCGCTAAACATTACTGAGTAACCGGACTCAATCGCTTTACTGACACAAATGAAGTTATTTTGCAGATCTTTGATATGCAATACATTTCTTAGTTGTATGCCCGTTCCTTCTAAATAAACATCGCCGCGCCCAACGGTTTCAATA
>NW_016213739.1:0-1760 GCF_001687245.7 Rhagoletis zephyria | reverse complement strand
CGCATCGCAGATTTTGGTAACCATCTGGGGAAGAGAAAATATAAGAAAGCATAAATTAATAAATATAATTGATGTCAAAGAAAATTTACCTATCTGAGTATGTATATATGGATATTCGTTTATAAATTGTTATTACTATTTTCACCCTATTCAACGTAGATTTGTTCATTAATAAATTGAAATAAATACTTTAATATCTATCTGGTTTTTTTTGTTGTATTTATGCATACTCGAGGCGACAAATGAAAGTGTACAACTTGTGCTAATATAATATTCACAAGTATTTTCATGGAAAATTTTTCTAAAAATTCTAAATAAAAATTATAAATTTTTGATGAAATTGTTTTTAATTTTTGTGAACTTTATATGAAGTGTGGAATTTTGGTTTATATGGTTTATATTATGGAATGAACTATGATTCAAAAATAATTATTGCATACAATTTTTAATGAATTTAATAAAGTGAATATTATATTAGAACAAGTGTACACCTTTTTTTGTCGCCTAGTGTATGTACAGTGCCGACCACTTAAATAGTGCCCTTTTTTGATCCTCACTATTGACAGTTTTCCTTTTGTTAATTTAATATAACTAATATTCTATAACACAACCCATCTAAAAGCGTTTTTCAATCTCTAAGCAAAATTTTTATTTACCATCAAAAATTTCAAACTTAAAAAATTTTAAATTTCGAACTACTGTTAATTTTTGAAAATTAAAAAAAAATAAATTTTGCTTAAAATTTGAAAACTGAATTTAGATGGTTTTTGTTATAGAACAAGCTATGTTTAAAAAAATAATGAATATTAATTGAACAAAAGAAACCTGTCAATACTGAGGCTCAAAAGAACGCGCTACTCAAGTGGCCAGCTCTGTATATACCGCTTGATTAAACTAACTACATACATACATATTTACCTGATGAGTTTATCAAAGTAATAAAAAAATTGCCTGTCATTAATCTCATTACAGAGCAAAATCCCGATTGCGGTTCGAAATGACAGCCATTAAAGTATTCTTTGTTTTCCAACATACGCATATGTGAGTGCATATACACACACACATTTAGCAGTCCGAATTCTTGTGGTTTTAGAGATGTATACATATAAATATATTAGGGTGGTCCTTGAAAATACGCAAATACAAATTTTGTATGTGACACCCCTTTATTTTGTTCTATGTACATATGTACGAAATAAGGACATCCACGAAAATTTTATAATTTGAAAAAGTATTTTTGAAAAATTTAAATCTAAAAATTTTTATATATTATTGTACAATATTCGCATGTACATGTTTATTCATATCCATCGCCAAATGGATTTATCATGCAATATTAAGCGCCAGTGACTCTAATATGTTCACTTTTTTCGGAATAAGCGCTGCATTTTTTTAATTTTTCCTATGTTTTAAATTACACCGGATTAGAAATAATAATCGTATAAAAACTGTCATGAAACTCACATATAAGAAAGCGTAAGTGTAGTAGAATTTTTGCTAATGGATAGGTTTCCGAAGTATTTTTAATTTCCGGGGTATAATTTCATTCAAAAAAACATTTTTTTTGAGTACTTCTTTGGAAGGATAAGTTTATTATTTTCAAATTTTTTAATATTCGGGGAATTCTTTATTTTGTACTTCACATAAAATAGCGGAGTGTTCTTTGACAAATTTAGATGTTGATAAATATTTTAACCACCACCCTTATACCTATGTTTGTAACGGGTGATTTTTTAAGAGCTTGATACCTTTTTTTTTAA
>NW_016213738.1:0-1760 GCF_001687245.7 Rhagoletis zephyria | reverse complement strand
CAGCAAGACAGTCTGTCATGTCCGCTCTCAACAAACAACATCACATTGACCTTGACAGTGAAACTCTTTCGCTTGTTTAGCTGGAACTTGTTGTTTTGTGCTAACTGCCGTTCTTGTATTGTGTGCTTACAAGCCATCTAATTAGTGTCTCCCTTTCGCGGCAAACTGCCCTTCGTCTGCCTTTGTCTGCGCTGCTCTCTCTCTCTCTCTCTCTCTCTCTCTCTCTCTCTCCCTCACTGTTTGTGTCGGTGTGCATCGGCATCAGTCGCACACTCTTTTGCTTCTGCTCGCTGGAGTAGCTCGACTTGGACTCTCTGACTTGCACTTAGCACATTAATCGCGCCTTCCTAATGGTCGCGTAATTGCTCAATAGAGCGCCCAAATGGCAGTGCGGCTGTCGAGTGACCACTTTGTGTGACCACCACTGGTCACAAGTGGACAATCAGAAGACGACACCAAAGTGACAGTGACTGACTGAGTGAGTGACTGAGGCTCGGTGCGCCTACTCCGCATTTTGATGCTCCACCAGGCGCCAACTTGTTCCCCTTTGAACTTGTTGTGTGCTCTGGTGCTCGCAGTAGTGGCAATCAGCCCCAAATCAGCCAATGTGTACCTTGGCAGTAATTTGCCTGCTCTCTCCATTTGGAGACTACTCTCCCTAATCTCTGGGCTTGATCTTGTCAGTTTGATCTGTTCTTTTGCACTTCAAAAATGTTATGAGTTTAATTGCAAAAGAGAACATCAGTTTGCAGAATGTGTTTGCGTGTTTGCTTAAATTTAGAAAAGAAGGTAAAAATCGGAACTAGGTGGATGACAAGTCCATGATGAGAAAAAAAGTATAAAAAGGGGGAATGTGTGTTTGCGTTAGGAGCAATTAAGCAAATGATTTGCTGGCAGCACCCCTTGATGGTCACACTGTTTCAACTTGTACCGATTGCACAAGTGGAGGCATCTCTAGCTGGAAATCAATCTGATGCTACAGCCACTAAACACACTAAACAGCTCGCTCACATGGTCAGAGAAACTGTAAGACGCAAAGATGCCAATGTAACATTAATGACAGCATTAATTTATGGATAAAATTGTTTTTCTTTTCTTTTTCTTTTCTTTTGTCTTTTTGAGTGCCTTGAGTGTGTTTTCACGTATCACTGGACTGCTTTCTATGCAGCTGTTGTGATCTTCCAAACGACGCTACAAAATAACAGTCACATTGGATGAAGGCGGCATTTGCATTTTACTGATGTCTTGTGGTTTCAAGATAAATTAGCGATTACCGCTGTCGAATTTCGACACTTTGTAACCGTTTGTTTTTTAATCGTTTCTCGTACTTGTGCTCTCTGGTTAGTGTGCATCAAAGGTAGTGGTGGTGCCTGCTTTCTGCTGAAAGCCGATACCATCACAAGAGTGGGGAAAGGGAACGTGCAGAAAGGCACACAGTGCTTTGGTGAGGGTAAGCCTTGAACATGAAAGAGGAGACAGAAGGGAAAGCACTCTTCAGCATCTCACACAGTTGCCTTTTGTCCAATCAAAAGTCGATCTGTTTTCTTTTTTCTCACTTTCTCCTCATCGCTACCTCTAGGCTATTTTTGGCTGCATTTTCACGCGCAACTGCCGTGTGTGTGTGTGTGTTTGTTTCCCACTTGCCAATAAACTAAAGCTGTCCCTCACCTGTACCCGGTCGATCAGATAAAGGCACTGTGTTGCTGCTTATGACAGCTCTAGGAAAAGACGACAACAACAACAACAAAACAACAACAGCA
>NW_016213737.1:0-1760 GCF_001687245.7 Rhagoletis zephyria | reverse complement strand
AAAGACAACAACAGCACTAGCCCAACACTTAACAATTAGCGGACACGCAACAGACTTCGAAAACACCAAAATATTAAACGTAGACAGGAGGGAGAGGACAAGATTATCATTAGAAGGTCTGCGAATACAACAAAGAATACAGGACGCGATGAACTTCAAGGAAGACATGGATAACATAAATTGCGCATACCGGGCAGCAATTGGACACATTCGACGTGCAGATAAGCGATAAACAGCATTAAGCTGTGATATTTTTATGTAGATTTATTTATTAGTGATGTCCAAATAAAATATGTTAAAATAATAATTGTGCCAAATGTGATGTAAGTGTGACCATGAAGAATTTTATTGGCATATGTGTGTATGTTAACTAATTGTTTTGATATTTCAATATGTAACATTGTATCTAATGGTTGTGTTTTTTATGTTCTTTATGTTTTATTCTAAATAAATAAAAACAGACTCCCTGAAGAAGGCGAAAAATAACGCCGAAGCGCGTAGGAGGAAAAAAGGAAACTTGTTTTTGCTTTTTTAAAATCACCGACCGGAAGAGCTCCTAAAATAACCTAAAGATAAATTAAAAACTGGTCCGAAAAATAAATAAATGGAAAGTATTACCGTTTGGTTAAAACGTAGCACCAAACTCATTCTCACGAATGATGACAATTGCTTTTTCCGGTATTCCGCCCAATGTGGCATTTCTTTACGTCGACGATATAATCGTAATTGGTTGTAGCGAGGCACACCACACAAAAAATCTATCAAAAGTTTTCAATACACGCAGAGCTTTCAACTTAAAACTCAACCCAAATAAATGCAATTTTCTCCGGCCAGAAGTTACATTCTTAGGCCATAAATGTTCAGCCAAGGGTCTGTTGCCAGATGACACCAAAATAAATGCAGTTAAAAAATATACAAAACCGACTAACAAAGACGTGGTTAGACGATTCGTCGCATTTGCTAATTATTACAGACGGTTTATACCAAATTTTGCATCTCTGGCAGCGCCTTTAAATCAATTAGGCAGGAAAAAAGTTGAGTTTATTTGGGACAGTGCGTGTGATAAAGCTTTTGAGTCGCTAAAATCAGCATTAATTTCACCAAAACTGCTAAAATACCCGGACTTCTGAAAACAATTTATTATTACTGTCGATGCCTCAAAAATTGGGTGCGGGGCTATACTGAGCCAAGTGCAACAAGGGAGTGATTTACCTATTTGTTTCGCTTCTAAAGCATTTAATAAAGCCGAACAGAAAAAAACAATTATAGAATTGGAACTTTTAGCCATCTATTTTGCAATCAAACAATTTCGACCATACATTTACGTAACTCATTTTATTGTTAAATCGGACCATAGGCCCTTAGTTTATTTATTTAATATGAAGGATCCAGCCTCAAAACTAGAGAGGATACGGCTTGAATTAGCCGAATACAATTTCACCATCGAGTATATTAAGGGTAAAGCAAACGTAGGCGCAGACGCACTTTCACGCATTCATTTTGATGATATCAGGGAATCGACGAAACACGTACTTGCAGTTGAAACCAGAGCTATGAAGAAACGATGCTACGGTAAAGACTTACGAAACAAAGATTATACAGACAACTCAACTCAGACAGTAAAAGTTTATGACAAATTTGCTTACAATTTTTCAAAAAAGGTCCCGCGTATCAGATCANTTACAATTTTTCAAAAAAGGTCCCGCGTATCAGATCACTAATATTTTATGATAATAATAATGAAATTTCAACTTTAAAAA
>NW_016213736.1:0-1760 GCF_001687245.7 Rhagoletis zephyria | reverse complement strand
ATAAGTCAGTCACTGACTTTTATTTTTAGAATCATACTTATAAAAGTCAATTGTATACATAAGTCGTAGTAAACTTTGGTCCCCAACACATTCTTAACTGCGAAAAGTGATAATGACTTTTATACGTACATATGACTTAAAAAATAAAAGTTGTTAACTTATTTTTATTGATGACTTTTATAAATGAACATCTTCAATAACTGTTATCTAAGACATATAATATAAAAATCCAAATTGTTATTTACAGATTTTTTAGATAAAGATCAAAAATAATTGTTACTTTGGATTTATAAACTAAAAATCAAAAATAATTTTTATTGTTTTTAATTTTGCATAAGAATTACGAATAAAAATTTATTTTCAAATTTGATTCTTGGTGAAAAATAGAAATCGAGTGCTATGTATCACTTAGTTAGTTTGTTAAACATCGATATTTTTTATTAATATTTTAGGTGATTGAATATGCGAAATGGTNATAATCCCACAAGACGCTCAACGACGTCAGAAGCCTTGAGTAAATACTTTCCAAAGGTTAGACCGATCAGCTAAGGTTTGCGATTTCCGATAAAAATGAAAGCAAACAATTTTATTGAAGGGATTTATAGCTCCCTCACAGAGTGTCTGAAAAACAAACAAACTTGCCACCTTTCTTAAAATTTAATTTGAAAAATTTAGTAAAATACTACAAAATAAACATCAGTCAAACTGAAGATATTTAAGGTGTATTAAAGGTGTTGCCACTTAGGTCAAAAATATGATACTAAATAAATATATAAAATATTGCACAAATAATTTTCGTTATGGGCATGAAAAAACGTTAGAGGACTACTTTTAAATGTGGTTACCATATTTTCAAATAGCAAAAATTCATTAAATATGTTTGTATGCATGTAAATGGAATAAAATATTACAATATGGATATTAAACGAAAGCTGATTGAGAAGACTTATTTTTTTTTATGTTGGTGTTGGTTGATTTTTCCGACAGGGTGGTAAGATGATTTATTTTGGAACGAATTTCCGTCATCCCTTGGTTTGCAGACTTTTTTTATTAATGTAGCACCCTATCTAAAAAATCAAATATTGTCAAAAAAGCCCTAATTTTTTATACACTTATTCATTTTAAGAAATTTAAGAATTCTTTGCACGCACCGTAACGGTTATGATCTTTATGTATAATAAAAATCATTATTTAGCTTTTAAAATTGGATCGCTATTTTCCGTTTTACATATAACCTTGTTTTATGACTTTTTTCGATCAAGAATAATTATCATTCTGGACTTTTATTTTGTTGATAAATTTGTTATCGTTATTTGTGATTTTTATTTTTTTCGAACAATTTTTTATCGCCATTTTCGGATTTAGTTTTTTATATCACAAAAGGTTTAAATCGGTCTCCATTATAATGGCCAAAAATGATCGAAAAAAAAATAAAAATCGAAAATAATATAAATCACAAAGTAAGGATTGACTTGACCAAACAAATAAAAATCCAAATTCAACGTCATTCCTGGTCGAAAAAAATAAAAATAATTACGATTTTACAATAACCAAAAAATAAAAATCATGATATTTAACGGTTTTTTTCCGACCCTGATTTTTTAGCACAGAAAAATTCAAACTCAATAAAAGTTTTTGTACCTTAAGGCTATTAAACATTTTTGTAACAATCAATTAAAAGATCATCTGCTATTAAAAATATATTCATTTTAAGGTGCTTATGTATTCTATGACACATAAAATTGCAACTAGGTATATAA
>NW_016213735.1:0-1760 GCF_001687245.7 Rhagoletis zephyria | reverse complement strand
AGGGCAAGCAGGAGCCTTTCAGCTGTAGTGCCACTATAAATGATGCGCTTTTTAGAGACTCCCAGATGGAGGTTATCAAACAGGCTTCGCATACATTCAAAGTTATGAGAAATTTTTGTTCTTTGTTGTGTTTTGTAGCAGCTTCTACAAAACAGCTCGGAAAGATGAATAGCCTGCAAGTTTGGCGCTGTCCACTGAAGATTGAGCCAGGACACCTGGGAGTGTGATGTGCGGATCAGTGTCAGATCAAGTGCTCGCAGGGCGTTCAGCTGAGCAAGCGGACGAGGCGGCAGGGAGTGTTCTGTTATTGGATGGTTTTCCGTTCGTTTTTCAAAGTCAACTTTCAGCTCTAAGTGAATCAGCTGTTTAAGCTGCGAGAGGGCGGCCCACAGTGGTCCAACATGGGAGGTGCGAAGGTTGGTGACGGTCAAGGAGGTGAGCGAAGGGAAGGGATGATACTCAAAGGGCACAATATGGGCGTAGTCGGCAAAGAAGCGAACTATTCGACTGCAAAGGAGGTTACTGAAGGTAGGCAGGTAGAACGCGCCACCTTTTGAACAGGAGAAGTCTACCTTTAGATCGACATTTGTTGTAACATTAGTCTCGAGGGAGCGAAAGAACAGTTCAGCACTTTTGTATAAAACTGAATGCAAGTTAAGCTGAACGGTTTTTAGCTGACCCAGTATGGGCATGTCGGGTATATTGACAAAACTACTCCAGTAAAGTGCTAAATGCTGAAGAGCGGTGAACCCGTTGATGGCAGTGAAAAGACGATTGGCTTGTTCATCCGAAATCCGATGGTCGTCAAATAACATAAAACTTGTTAACTGCTTAGTACAGTATGGATGCTCTAGCAAGGCTAGCAGGTGCTCAAACTGATGATTGAAGTTTCGCTTACATAACCCCTGTTTGTTGTCAAAGTAGATGAACTTTAAGTCAGTGAGCGCTGGGAAGACGTTGAAAATCTGCTCAATGGTCGTTGAATCGATCTGGGCAATCAAGNACCCGTTGATGGCAGTGAAAAGACGATTGGCTTGTTCATCCGAAATCCGATGGTCGTCAAATAACATAAAACTTGTTAACTGCTTAGTACAGTATGGATGCTCTAGCAAGGCTAGCAGGTGCTCAAACTGATGATTGAAGTTTCGCTTACATAACCCCTGTTTGTTGTCAAAGTAGATGAACTTTAAGTCAGTGAGCGCTGGGAAGACGTTGAAAATCTGCTCAATGGTCGTTGAATCGATCTGGGCAATCAAGTTCAACTGAAGGCAGCTCCGTTTGCTGAGACGGTCGCCCATTGGGTAGTTAGGTGAAACGCCCTGATGACTGTCCTTTACCAATATCATGCTAGGTTTGGTGTTCACGGAAAAGTAGTTGATACTCGCTTTAGTCTTTTTACCATCTCTATACAGTTTGGTGATGATCAGCGTTTTCACTCGCCGATTTGCAGCTCGGACGAGAGCTTTGCAGCGAGGGCTCATGGCCGCCGCCTTCAGCTGGTCATTCGGAGTGAGCTGCTTAAAAACGGCAATCAAAGAAAGGTCGACTAAAGGCCGACGAGGCGCCATATTTTGGTGAGTTGAGTTGAGTTTCAAATCAGAAAAAAACTAGACAAAAAACTATAAAGATTTCACAGTTCGGCTGAGCTGCACAACTTAAGTGCCGAGGTGAGCGGAAGAGAGACTGTTTCGGTGAGAGAGACCTCAACACGTGCTCACTGGCCACTGACCAACTGAGATTGACCACCTAGTGTAAATAGA
>NW_016213734.1:0-1760 GCF_001687245.7 Rhagoletis zephyria | reverse complement strand
TCGAGTGGCGAATGCATTGACCGTCTGTTGTGATCGCAGCTTTTCGACGTTGAGCTTTCCTTGAATTTTTGGCAGCAAATTTTTGTTGCATAGAGGCGGCTTCTGTTCTTGGCTGCAACAATAAAGTGGAAACGAGCCTTCCGTATATCACAACATGATTGGTTCAGTTCCTTGTTTTTTGATCTAGATACAGCCATGTCAATGGCCGCCGATGTCAAAGGGGATCTACATACGCCACCACAGAGAGCAGCTTAAAATTAACGAAGAGGTAATATAATAATTTCAATGTCAATAATATTTTGCAGCATTTATCGGACTGTCAAAATAAGTCAGCATCAGTGAAACTAAATCGGCTTTTTAAAAGGAAAGGCTGAACCGCATGGAATATCCCAAATCGAACGACCGAAAGTGACCTTGCATTGAACCAAAACTTTTGTACCTATCAAAGAAAATTGATTTTTAATTACTTAGGCAGCGCGTGTCTTGCTACATAAATAAAAACGTTAGGGGTATTCCCGATCCGGTGCATACTGTCTAGCATTGTGCATAGATAGCATAGTTCAAACAGCAACAAAATTAGCCAATAACGCCGTTTATGCTATCTATGAACACATGAAACAATAACAAAATTAGCCAATCATGCTATTTATGCTATCCATGCACCATGCTAGACAGTATGCACCGGATCGTGAATACCCCTATTGTTTTTGGCATATGCAATTTGCATTGATTTTCCTGAGTAATTTTTTTATGTTGACATTCACCTTTTTTGTCCACAAAAAAAACAAATGTGTATTAAAAGACATCGCTAATTGCCATAAAAAATTCGAATGTTTGCTACAAAGGCACTACAATACGAGTATATATTTATTAACTTATATGTATGTATGTACTCAATACAAAATCGATTGCGGAATTTTCGCGCTAATCACTGCTCAATGACATTGTTTCGACAATGCACTGTTTTAATTTTGCTTTGAAAATTATTTTAAAATATATGCATGTATTTACTTATATGCTTAGTAAAAGCTCATTTAGTCTAGATTCAATTTACTGCGCTTAACTTAGTATTTTGGCCAACCTGCAATATGAGAAACTGTGTTAGTCGTTAGTTTAAACTTAACTTAGTCTAAGAATCTAAATTTAGGCCCAAAACCATGCTGTCCTGAATCCCCTCGAGAGATTGATTGAGTTGTGCATCCTTAGGTAGACGCTTTCATCAAATACTCTGTATTTGCATCGACATCCCTATCACGCGTGGGAAACTTGTGAGACGGCTCTGAAAAATATGGTTACTAGGAATAGCAAATGCCATGACTAAAAAAAGAATTCGCTTTGGGCATTTTTGAAGACCTCGAGCTTTGAATAATGCCACCTTCGTTAGTAAGTGCAACTCGGCTTTAAAGCATGGCGTAGATTCCGTGATGGTAAATTTGATACGGTTAGTGCTCACGCAGAGGATCATTAGGATTCAGCCGGAAGGTGGTCAATATGTCACGTGCGAAGTTCATAGGGACGGTCTTCTGTAGTGTGCCTTCTCCCTTGTCCCGATCAATAAATAATCGATAGAAAAATCGATGAGCAAATCGATAAAAATATCGATAACAAAGTCGATAAAAATATCGATAAAAAATCTACAAATAATCAATACAAATCGATAACAAAATCGACAACAAAATTGATAACAAAATCGATAACAAAATCAATAAATAATCGACCAACAAAATCGAAAACAAAATTATAAAAATATCGATAACAAA
>NW_016213733.1:241-1760 GCF_001687245.7 Rhagoletis zephyria | reverse complement strand
AGTACTGCCCTTTGGTGTAACCTAAACTTTTCTTTATTAGTGTCAGTCACACAGAAAGGGAATTCTAGTTACCTCATCCTTTCCCAAGGTTAAGGAGAATTCTACGTAGTAAGGGTTATAATCCCTAAGCGCGGCCGAAGGCCTCCTACGCAGAAAGGTGTTCTCTGCGAAAGGTGTTAAGCCCCCCTTCTTTCGCCTGATAACCACCTTGGGATAACTTCTTTTATTTAAAAACCCCACAGATTCTGTTACTTGGGTTATATTCCACTTCAAACTGCTCAATTTCCCTCGGTAAATGCTGTTTTTTGCCCATTTTCAAACGGTTCCCTAGGCGTCTGTGGGATGCCCCGAAGGGGGGGTGCAACTTTTCGTAAAGTGGGGGCTGTCCCCTCCGCCTCCGCCCCACCCCAAAAACGACCTGCAAATAACTAAACATTTCCCAAAAATATTATTAAATGTTTACAAAATTATCAAGTCGAAGATCCCAACAAATCGCTCGCAATACGAAAAACTGGTGGAATGCACGAGCGAAAGGCTGGACATTGCCCGAGACTTTGTAAAAGTAGCTAAAGAGGATGTGGTGGAATTTTGGGAAAGCGTTGTAAGAATTAAAGCGGCGCAATATCTAGTTGAATGGAGGCGCTTAAAAAGAGGGAGCATGCATTTATCATTTAAGCTAAATGGATCAGAACTGTCTCGTAGCAATCTGCTTTATATATTAATGCAACAGTTGGCTGCATCACGTTCTTTTCCTGAGACAAAAGTGCACAAAAGGCCACTAAATCCACTATATTTTACTTAAAAAATCGGTTCGAAACAAAACAAAAAATCTTAAAAAATTAACAACCTTTTCTTAATAAAATTTTTAAACCCAACTGCAATGAAGGTACATTGTACTCATCATCAACTGAAAATATAATGAATAATTCAAATTAAATAAATATTACAAATAAGTACTTAATTAAGGAAAAGCCCTTTCAAATACGATCAAACAATTTTTTTTAATTTTACTGTTCACTTGCGATTATATTTATTTCGATTTGTTTCTGTTGTTGTAGCGGCTACTAAGCCCCGTTCGGGGCCGTTCATCCATCAACGTTGTCGTCAATTTCAGCTAGGGGGAGGCCCAGGAAGTGTGCAACTTCCACAGGGGCTGTCCATAGGGACAGGGGCGTTAGCTGAGTGGGGTTCTGAGGGCATGTGAAGAGGTGCCGGGAGTCATGCGGCGATTCTCCACATGCCGGGCATTGGTTGTGCACATCCTCGTTGATTCTACTCAAGTAGGAGTTGAGCCTGCTGCAACAGCCAGAGCGAAGTTTGGCTATTTTAGTGCGGGTCTCCCGAGGCAGACAATGTTCTGTCACGTCCACGTCCGGTGGTTGTGTGCCTAGAACGGCATTCACAGGGTGGGAGTCTACATAACTTGAGACTGATTCCCTGTGAATGCCGTTCAGGGCCTTTCGGTAGGTTGACGGGTCCAGAGGTTGTTTGATAAACCTCTGGACTTCGTCCGCCAGTT
>NW_016213733.1:0-152 GCF_001687245.7 Rhagoletis zephyria | reverse complement strand
GTTTTCCGGGCATGCGAAGAGATGTTTCGAGTCATGTGGGGTCTCTCCGCATGCCGGACACTCATTCGGCACATCCTCATTCAACCTACTCAAGTATGAGTTCAACCTGCTGCAGTAGCCGGAGTGAAGTTGTGCGAGTGTAGTGCGTGTCT
>NW_016213732.1:0-1760 GCF_001687245.7 Rhagoletis zephyria | reverse complement strand
CCGAGTGTATTTCTGCGATGAAAAACAGCTTCTCATAAAAATACAATCGCAGTCGGCGTAAAACTGTAGATCCCTCCCCTTTGTGTGACAATATTAGGGCGCACGCCACGTTTTGGAGGAGAAGCTCGGCCAAGCACTAACATATGTGTAGGCGCCAATCTATTATTATTATTATTATAAACCCTTCATAGTCTGANGAGAAGCTCGGCCAAGCACTAACATATGTGTAGGCGCCAATCTATTATTATTATTATTATAAACCCTTCATAGTCTGATGTAGACTTGTATCAGATTCTATAAAATTGTAGTGTTATGAGCACAATCACGTATGATGGGGAGATAACTTATCAGATTTATATGTTGCAAAAAATTTAATTGAATTATAGGCAAATATATAGTCAAAATCTTAAGAGATAAAAGTTGCGTTCGATAACAAAATTAGCCAACACCAGCCAACAATCAAAATCAAGAGAGTAAGTGAAAATTTTCTCCCAAAGAGATGAAAAAGGAAAAAAGTAAACGATCAGGAAATTAACCATTACTTGCAAAAACCGGAAGAAGAAGACACACCAGCTGACTTTGTTTATGTTTTATTTGTAAACAAACTGAAATTCATGTTGCCTCCATAGAGAAAAAAGGAAAGTGAACGTTCAATGTTCGCCAGGAACATTTCTAGAAGTAAAAACTAGTTGGCGCTATCATAAAGTCACATAGCTGGCAGCCAAAAAGCATATAAATACCAAAACTCGGAAAATGCAATTTTGTTTGTTTACAGAAATTGCAACTATATGTTTTGTGATCATATATTTTCGTGTTGGATAATTTTTGCTGTTTAAAATTTTGCCAGTACAAAATGAACGCTTCTCTTGCATCAAAATGAACACTTGCTCTCTCAATTTTTGTGTGTTGGATAATTTTTTGTCGTTATCGAACGCCATACAGTAAAAATTTGGAAAAACTATCACAAATTTTTGACTTGTCGAACGCACCTAAAGATTTCAAAGGATATTTTACAGATGTTAGTTTCGCTTTATTTCAATAGAATAGTTATTGAAATTTAGCAGCATAATGCTCAATACGCAATTGTTCATGAAAAGATTTTCTTAAATATATGTTACTAGCAGACCCGGCGAACTTCGTCCCGCCCAAAATTTTTATATATTTTATTGAAACTTTTTGGTGCAACATTTTCACCAACAATTCACGTTTACGTTTTTCATTGGCACATTTGTCTGCTAAGATTAAGGTTTGGTGGTCATTTGTCGCTTTAAATAACCTAAGGAAAGTGTTATATCCGTTCATGAAATTCTCCAGTTGTGCGGCATTTCATAGCACGGTTATTCGCAAATCGAAATAAATGTTTTCCTCTTCACTCCCTGGCGGCAACAATGACCCGGTTCTATAGTGAATGTCCTAGAAGCTTTACAGTATGTTAGTTAGTTAGTTAGTTAATTTACTGGGTGTAATAGAAACAGAGACACCGCGACCTAAAAGATCTTTTGTATCTCTATAAAGGAGTCCCTAACCCAATGTGGCCAAGATACCTTCGGCTTCCCTTATGAATCCTAAAAGGTCCTTGGTAGACGAATTCCTTATAACAAAGGGTTCGACCAACAAAGATTTAAAATAAATGAGTCTCTGTCTGGCCAAAGCCGGACAGTCACAGAGAATATGCTCCGAAGTTTCGTCGGCCTCGAGGCAGAGCCGGCAATCCGGCTCTGTGATCGCCCCTATTCGGTGTAAGTGGAACCGCAATTGGT
>NW_016213730.1:0-1760 GCF_001687245.7 Rhagoletis zephyria | reverse complement strand
TTATCTTTCCTGCACAGAGTTAGTAAGGAGAGCTCTACCAGTATAAAGATTAGTTTTCACTTTAACTGGAGCCACTGCATATTACAACTGAACAGATGGCGAATATAGGAATAAGGACAAGCTAGGCTCCCAGTTGCCAATAGTACTATGCCCCAGAGATGATAATCACTGAGTAGTGGTCTTCGAAAGAATCTTCAAAGTCAATATATATAGCAAGGCGACCTAGAGTACCTCTGTCTAGAAGGCACACAGATGGCTCTAAAACCCCAGAGCGTACATGGCCCAAGACTGAAACTTTCAATATCCTTGGGGATCTTCCCAAGCATTTTCCAAGCGAAAATATATGTCATCAGTCTATGCGCTGAGATTAACCTTCGTCAGAAATATCCTTCGAGGTCAAATCTTCTTTTGTCTTGCAGTGCATCGAGAAGCTGAATACCCTTGCTAAGTAAAATATCATCCAACTAATATGGAAACATGGGTGTCGAAGGAAATGAAGAAGCTGATCAGCTAGCCAGGCTGTCTGCTGCCTCGACCCCGATGGTACCGGAGCTCTTCCTCGAGGTGTGTCCCAGTACGATAAAGGAGCCTCTGAGTAAGGAAAACAGTAAACTGCGGGCACTGCAATGACGAAACATCATGGGACTTCGTCAAGCCAAGAACCTATTAGGGGGTACAATCTAGATAGAAACAGGCTACTTGTAATTTTCCCCCAAAAAGAGGCTTAGAATTATTACAGGCATTTTGACGGGTAATTGCAGTCTTAGAGGCCACTTGTTTAATCTGGGGATCTTTTCAAGCGACTTATCTCGCTTCTGTGACTCCGCCAAAGAGACACCATTGCACCGTATCCTGTATTTAGTGCGAGGCCATTTCACGAGGAAGGGAGAGGTGCTAGGACATATATTCTAAAATTCATATATTCACTGGGTCTGAACCCAATGTTGTGATAAACTAAGAACGCTTTTGTGTTTGCGTTTTTAAAAAATTCAGCCTGTCTGTTCTGGCAGAATTATAAACGGGGGAACCTGAACGGTTGTGAGGAGCATTTATAACTAACTTGTGCCCGTCTCAAACCCCTTGGTAACAGAGATGAGCCCTTTAGCGTTAAAATCTACTGGCTCTGAGCTTCAACTCAAGAGTCGAATTGAGCAACAATGGAGCCCTACACACTTGAATAAGGTAAGATCTCTAAAACAGCTGCAAGGAAATATACATGTCAGACCAAGCATCGCCTATCTTGAACTAAGTGCAAGATTTTCTTCGACAAACCCTCATTACATTGACCCAACTTCTTTTGGATATTGTATCAAGTTAATTTCGTACCCCTACAATATCAAGTCTGGCATACCCAAGGCACGAAGCTAACAACCTCTTAATATTCTTACAGCAGCCAGCTCAGACTCGCTTATATAGTCAGCTGTCTTAAGAACAAAAGAAAAACCAGATGGTATATGTATAACGCTTAGACTTCTACTTTCCTCTTGAAACACATTTCTTTATCGACATATTTCTGAACATCTGGTCACCTCGTAAAATTATAGTGTATAAGTACATACTTTGTAGTTGAATCCTACATATAAATCTGTTGAAGTATTTTGCATTGACTTTGTTTGATTTCCTCGATGTACATATCCGCCAACAACGGACATTCCGCCGGTTAACGCTCGCATATGGCCACTTATTTCATAAGCGTTTTTATGCCTTTGTGTGCCTTAACATATTTGCCAATCGTTGATGCAACAAAGGCCGATAATTTA
>NW_016213729.1:0-1760 GCF_001687245.7 Rhagoletis zephyria | reverse complement strand
TCGCTTAGCCGGATTTTTTATTTTGGCGAGTTATCCTAATGTACTCAAGCTGCAAAATTATGAATGCAAATTTGTTAACATTTATTATTAAAAAACAAACAACAAAAAAAAATATTACAACTGTCGATTATTACGATTTCGTAACAGCGACATGACTCCACCGCCGCACATGGGCATCTTACTACATGCATACCAGAGCACTGTGTAACTTGCAACGTTATGTAGCGCATCACTAATTCATTGATCGGAAGTCAGCACACAATCCCGTTTTGAGGCGTAAAGTCCATATTTATTTTGCTTTTTTTTGCAAACATTTTTAAAATTATTGCTAACACTTGTACGTTGGATTGCGGCTCACCTCCCCTGGCTTTTTTGAAATGTTGTTTGTTGTGTCGAATGTATGCAACAGCATATACGTATATAGGTAAATATGTAGGTGCAGTGAAAACATACTGCCACAGTCGTGTCAAAAATACCTAGCCAATATTTATGGTCAAGCGCAGCGCAGCACATGCGTACATATAACAATACATATTGGCAAATAAGAAAATCCGGTGAGACGCTCGTTGACCAAATTTGAACCAAGAGCGTGACATAAATAATTTTTATTTTTTGTTTTGTTTTTCCTGTATTCCGCTATATTTTTTCATGTCAACCCACAAAGCTCCTCTGGCCTATTTTATTAAGCTGTGAGCATTACATTTATTTATATTCGCGCCCAATATGTGATAAAAACAAGCATTTCCAGTAGCCGCTTATGTACCGTTATGGTGTTTAAGCTAATGAAAATCGCTAAGTATTGAAGTTTCGAACAAAAGTGTAACAACGGTCAAGTATGTCCATACCAGGGATGTTGCGAATATTTGCATTCGCATTCGTTACGCGAAGGATTGGCATCATTTTACACATTCGCATTCGACATTCGCATTCGCATCAGTCTCCAGCGAAAGCGAAGGGTCGGATCTAGAATCTGGAGACATTAAAAACTGTGAAATCAATGCTCAATTGAAGGCCTATCTTTAAGAAAAACGAGCCCATCTCGGTGGAAATCCTATTGCTTGGTGGAAAACTAAACCAAAATATGACAAATTGACAGATCTGGCCCGCACGTGAGCAATTATTCAGTGCAGCCGGCCTTATACATATACGAGCCTCTAAGAAATCGCCTCATGGAAGAAATTGCAGCAAAATTACTTCTTTTTTTTAATATAATATACCTCTTTTGAGCTTTGACTAGATACCAGATTAAAACACTGTATAGATTAAGCACTCGTTCAATGTTCTAATAATTTACTATTTTTTTAAGTAATAACAACGATGATTTAAGTTGGTTATAGACATTTTTAATGCTATTCCTAACATTCGCATTCCGAAAATTCGTATTCGCGAATGTGAAAAATATAACATTTGAAACATCCCTGGTCGATACAAGCTTTGGAGTGGAGCGATGTACATTGCTTCCTAGTTGTAGGATAAGGAAGCATGGCTAAATGGGCTGCGAAGCTGGTAAATGTGGTTGCACCAAATACTTAAGGAAAAAAATCGAATTAACTTCGATTTGCGGTGGGATTACTGATTTCGATTGAGCTGAGTTGATATAAAAATAAATCACGCCATTATTTCAGACACATTCAACGTCGCCAGCTTGGAGAGTGGGGCAATTCAGTTAAGGATTATTAAATTTCAAACGGATAACAAAATTAATTAATAGTTTCTAAAGGAATAAATCTGCAAGCGAATTTAGTGCAAAAGTTCAAAGA
>NW_016213728.1:0-1760 GCF_001687245.7 Rhagoletis zephyria | reverse complement strand
AGCGCAGTAACGTTTGAATGAGCTTACCCGAAGCAAAAAGGGCGCATGACATGTGATGAAAAATGCAAGCGCAGGTACGTATGTATGTATATATGTACATACATTCCATCTTTCAAAAACGGATACTAAGAGCTTAAATGCCAGTGTATTTATCAACATCAAAGAGAATTTTTAGATAAAGCGAACTGAAAAGCTGCGAAACAGCTTTAAAAACCGAAGCTGTAAATACTAAGTGGGATTCGACTGAATACTAACATTCATAGTGTATTGAGGTTTAGAATGAACGCAGTTGGATTTCATTAAACCCAAAAAAAAAAATAGTTCATACGCCAGAGAATTCCACCCAGTATAAAAGAGGTGCCGGCTAGAGGGCTACGCCTATGATCAGGCGCAACGTGCGCTATGTGGCGTGATAAACTTAAGTCTCTGGCCGACAACAAAAACGTCCGAAAATTGTATCAGAATGTTAGGCGACTTATGGAAGGCTTCATGGCCAGGTCGAATTCCTGTGAAAATAGCCACGCCAATCTAGTGACCGATGTTACTCTGTGCATACTCAAATTATGGGGGGAATACTTATTGATGGCGATGTTCCACCACCCGATTATGACGAGGGATGATTAGCAACATCGCCGCTGATGTAAAATATCAAGTACTGCGGCCAAGAGTTGATAAAATACCCAAACGTATGCGGACGATAAAATTTAGGTGTGCTCTGCCTGCATCTGCGATGCCTGAATTTAGTATCCACGCAAACCAAACACGGCTGTCTGAAAGTGTGTTAAGCAATACCACCAGCTCCAACAGAATTTGTAAAGACCTCTCCGAACCGTGAACACCCCCAACTCCCCTTTGATTTTCACAAAATTGAAATGGTCAAGTGCAAATTTTTACAAGATCATAAAATTGCTAGCGTATTTCGACACATCATCGGTAAAACCAATTGAATAGAGAAGCAACGCGCGTTGGTCTGATAGTGAATAAGGGAAAAATTAAGTATCTCCAGTCATCAGACGAAACGAGCTTTTTTATGTTGTATACATAATACATATACATTTTAAAATACGCATGCACTTTTCATCCCAGCGTATTCCCTTTATAGGGTTGCCACTTAATTTCTGATGTAGGATATTTATTAAATTAACTAGGCTTGGTACCGTTTTCGCAAGTGGGTTTTAAAATTTATCTGCCCTTCATTACATTTCAATAAATTTTTTATAACAAAAATTTTTCTCGGAAGGACAGATAAATATTAAAAACATCTTGAGAAAACGGCACTAANTTTTGCAAAAATTTAACAGAAACAAAGCAGTCCGGTACTGTGATGTTGTCCGAAATTGCTAACATTTAACGTTTTTTTTTTACCTTTGTGCAATACGAAATAACTAAAAATATTCAATCTGGCTGATTGAGTAAAATAATAACAAGAATAGCTGGGAAAGTATGGTTTATAAATTTTATGTTCACAAAAATAGAAAAGGATAAAAAAACTGGGAAAAACATAAAGCTAAAACAGCCTGTAAAATTTTAGTAATTTCAAAATAATGGCTGGCCAAAGGGCGATAACTAAAAAGGGTGTCGAATGTGAAAGCAATCGTATAACTTACTAATGTACAAGTGTGTGTTGTAATATTCTAATCAAAACCATGTGACAGAGGTCACATGGTAGATGACTACCAGAAAAGCTAACAATTATAAATCTACAACGAGCAATCGAAAACGAGCAATTACGAATTTATGTTTGTTTGTGTGTTTCGAAC
>NW_016213727.1:0-1760 GCF_001687245.7 Rhagoletis zephyria | reverse complement strand
CACAGCTGTTTACTTTTCTCTTTGTGCTGTATAGTTGGTGTTTTTTTGCGTTGCTGAACTATGATAAATACTTGTATGTATGAATATGCATGCTTGCATTCTTAATTGTTGATATATCACGGTTGACGCTCTAGTTAGGGACAGAGATAGTATACACACTTATTGTTGTTGTTGTTTTGCTGCCCTTGACTAGTCTAATGTGCCTTTCTGTTTTTATGTTTGATGCTTCTCTCGCCTCATATATACCTGCTCGTCTTTATGTAACGAATAGAACTTATAAAATTTGACATTTGAGTCAATAATTCGCTCGCTGTTCGTTAGAATAATTTCAATTTTTTAAATTTATTATGCCGGAAGATTTACAATTATTACGTGCTACTCCCATAAGAAGTATACCTTTTGCTTTTTGCGTGTTTTATATAAAAAAGAATATTGTGTGTATACATTTGTATTAATTGTTTTTATAGACAGGGTAAACATACTGCCAATTTGACCAAGTTGCGGATACATATATGTGTGTATAATAAGATGGACAATCCATGGTTCCGCAGCTTAATTGGCGTTAAACACACATATATATGTTAGCACAGAGTTTTGTAAGTACTCTATGGCTGATAAATATTAGTGTTATGATTATGTGACTAATTTTTACCTGTTTTTAGTATAATTCTGATGAGGGTGCAATATTAGCACCGAAAGCTAAAGAAATAAATTGACATAATACTTATCAATTGGCTCGTAGATATCGTCTTTGGTCTCATCTTCAAGTTGAAAAAAAATCCGAGCGTTAAACAATTCTTTTAAAAAAATAGAACATTTTCACGTTTATTGGTGTATCGGCTAACATTAACGAATTGCGCGAACGTCCATTTTGATTCTTGATACGGCGTTGTTTGTGTAAAAAATACCAGTCGCATTTACCGAAGCACAAGATTGATAAAATTTATTCTTTTCTTGCAAAGCACAGAATTTAGTTTATTCTCATTTTACTGGCTTTCACTTTATTTGCATTTTATTAATAGCGTAACTTCAAGTATATTTTGCGAAACTCCTTTGGTTTCTTTTCACAGTGCACTTGTCTATTATTAGTGGCGCGCTTGTACATATTGCTGATCACTTCACTCGATTGTTTCCCCCATTTATTTGTTTGTTGCATAAAATCACAGCCGCGCTTGAACCAACACAATTTCTTCATCAGAAATTTTAAATAAACTGCATATTGTGAATATCAATTATTTACACACGTATATCACATATTTGATAAGTTGGGTGGCGAGTGACTTGCACATTTTTGCATATACGCACATACACATACGTAATTACGTATTCGACAGTCGTACTTGGCTGGAAAATAAATAAATCGGTATTTAAATATACAAGTTATCCTTTGCTGTTCTTATAAGAATCAGGCTTATTTCGTGCTAGGCGTTTTTAGTGGCAATATTTCCCTACAAATCGGCGATTTCCATTACTACAGACAAATTTCTTTTCTTGCGTCCAGTTGAGTGGTCTTTGGTTGTCAAAAATGGATACCTTTATTCGTCAGGCAGATTCAGTAGCAGAATTTGAATCTGACTANTTTCTTGCGTCCAGTTGAGTGGTCTTTGGTTGTCAAAAATGGATACCTTTATTCGTCAGGCAGATTCAGTAGCAGAATTTGAATCTGACTACAACTCGATGCAGCCATCAGAGCACACAAAGAGATCATCAGAGCTTTCCAAAAGGACGAATTAAAGGCTCTGTGGGAAAAGGTAAAGGGG
>NW_016213726.1:0-1760 GCF_001687245.7 Rhagoletis zephyria | reverse complement strand
TAAAGTCAATTGACCTTATTTCCATTGACCTTATTACCTGTCACCACGTGATAATCACATTTGTTCTGTTCCTGTTTGGAAGAGTACAAGGCATCGGATTGCTTCTAATTTGAATTTCTGACCGCCTTTTTGCAAGGATTAGGTATACAGCTTTTGAGAGCCAGGATAAGAAGGTGTAAGCTCTGTAAAGCCCTACAATCTGCCCCGACTTATGCGTAGAGCCAAACCATGGAGAACTCAAAAATAGTCGTTAATTTAGCACAATGAACAGCATGTAGCTCGAGGGATGCTTTCTGAATAGCATTCCAGAATTTTCACCTTTAATGTGATCAAATTATTTCGACATTAATTTCAGTGCAGTTCAGTGCCCTGGCAGTTTAGAAACTATGTAAGCGTGTGTGAGCGTACAAGCACACTTTACCACTCAGAAGGCGCTTTTGTCTAATGAGTACGCATTGTTCATTTGTTTTTCAAATGAAACCATTTCATAGGTTTATACCTATATATATGTATGTATATACATACATGTATACAAGTATATACCCTACAAGACATTGCTGAGCACTTTAGGCAAAAATTCTCACANAGTGATCAAATTATTTCGACATTAATTTCAGTGCAGTTCAGTGCCCTGGCAGTTTAGAAACTATGTAAGCGTGTGTGAGTGTACAAGCACACTTTCCCACTCAGAAGGCGCTTTTGTCTAATGAGTACGCATTGTTCATTTGTTTTCCAAATGAAACCATTTCATAGGTATATGCCTACATATATGTATGTATATACATACATGTATACAAGTATATACATTCGTGCAAACCTTAGATACCAGTCATCTACACTCAAGCCACTGCACTCTGTAGCCTTTCTCGTATTTTAGCTGCATTAGCAAATGCATCCTCAGGCTTTCTTGCATTTCTGTGCACGTTAGCAGTTTTCAACGTAGCACTGTGGTAGCATTTTAATATCGTGCAAGCGCCATGCTTACAAATCTACATACAAACATACCCATACACTCTCAGACAAGAGGCCAAAAAAGCGAGAGCGAGGGTGTTAAAATCAGCGAAAATTGCGTACATTTGCAAATTTTAATGGTGCTGGGAATGAAGATGATGATAATGAGACAAAGCGAAATTGAGCACAGACACATAACCACACCTACAATACATATATACATACATATACATGTACATATAGTTGTTATTCATGCTTGCATTTCCTTGTAGGGGAGTTAAGCTGTAAATCAACATTTAGCTGGCATGGCATAGAAGTTAGAGCGTAAGTGAGATAGTGAAGAAATGAAATTAAAGTGCAAAATGCACTAAATTTTCCAGCAAAGCAGGTGTGCATCAATACTTACACATTTACACGTACATACATACATACACACACCAAAAGTGTAACGGTGAAAGCGACTGCGAAATGCATTTACGAGAAAGTCGACTACAGTTACAGTTGCAGCATTAAGACATATATTTGTACGCATTTTCAGCTTTATAGATATATACATATGTATATGTATATACATATGTACGCTCGCTTATGCTTAAGTAAATTTCCCCTGCTCTGCCTGACTAAAACGCTTTGCCACAAAATTACGCAAAAGCAGCAGTAAACGTAGTCGTAAATTGCGCTCACATTAACAAAGTGCTAGAAAATCTGCACATAGTTACACAAATACTTGTACATAGATATGAATAAACACAAATGTATAAATGTGCACTCCCATTAGGAATGCTGAAATTAATTTTTGATTTAACGCT